>NW_010519667.1:24758-27515 GCF_000687285.1 Phaethon lepturus
GCATGGCCATAAATAATGGTTATCGTGCTTTAGCTCCTAAGAGTTCATAGGTCGTCATGGCAATGAGTTTTTAAGGTTTTAGTCCAGCTTGTCTTCCAGAGCCATTGCAGCATTATCTTCCATTTACAATGTGCGAGGTTTGCAACAATCTGAGCATGAGAAAGTTGTGCGGTGGTGGTGGAGATGCTCTCCAAGTGCTCCGGGGAGTGTTTTGAGAGCGATTGCAGACCACAATCCTGTTCCTGCCAGTCTCAGGAGAATAAAGCACTTCCCTTCTAACAGGAAAGGCCCTAGGACATGTGTGACTAATTTGCTACAAGGTAATTAAAAATTATCTGTCTTAGTGCAGCGCTGCATGATTTTGCTTAAACGAGCACTCTGGGTGAAGATGTGTCGAGAAGCTGGGGAGAGGTCCTTTTACCTGTCACTGGTTCCTCTCCTGATGGGAGGGAAATGGCTGGCTGTCGTGCCACGGTGGTGGAGGAGCTAATTGATGTGAAGCGTGGAGATGCCATTCATGTGGTTGTAGTTGGCATTTTGAACATGCATCTTGGTTAATGGGGAGAGCTGCCTGTTGTCATAGCGGTGCTCCTGAGCTCTCCCAGTGGTGGCATGGTGTAGACTACGTGGATTAATGGAGGATGCTCATGATGGGAGTGCAGCTTGTGCAAGAGGAAGCAGGCCTGGAGATAGACCCTGTAAGTAGCCCAGGAGGCCAGCAAAGCCAAATCATTTGCAAGCGATGTGTGGTAAAGGATGAACAGCCTGATGCATCTTCAAACCTGGCGGGGAGGAAGAATGTTCTGCCTGTGTCCCTGTGATCAGCCGGGGTGCTGTGGGGTGGGATGGATGGGAAAGGTCATATTCCCAGGGTCCTTATCTGCCAGTGCCTCCTGCAATGCACTGAATGGGACTGTCTGTATAAATCCTCCCTGAGCAGCTGCTGTGGTTGGCAGATACTGATTCTTGTCCTGTGATAGGGATGTATTAATCTTTCATAAGTGATGACTCAGCCGAGCAATAAAGTTGGTACCCTAACATAGCACAGAGGTCAGGATGGATGGCCTCAGCCCTGCTAATATGTGAGCAGATTATCCTGTGCCTGTTAGTAATGAGTATTTCTGAGTGGCAATGGCAACTGCTTTCTCCTCTAGCATCTCCCCGGAAGGTGTTTGGCAACCTCTGAACCCCTTTGATCAAGAAAGGAGGATGGCAGAGAGCTGGCGTGGCAGAGTGACTGCCCCGTGCTTCCACGTCCTCCCGGCAGTGAGCACGAGCTCGTGGCCATCTGAGGGGCTGAATCGCCCCGCGCAGGTCAGCAGTGACAGAGAGGTGCCACTGGGTATTTAAATAACATCGGGGTAACTGCGCCAAAACATTGGGAGGTGCAGTGCGAACAGTCAGCATCATAATGCACCTATATAATGAGGCTAAGCCATACGCATTTGCATAGCTAACTGCCGGACCAATTAACACAATTAACTCCTTATGTGTCCAGCAACAAGCCTACTGGAAAAAATCTACATTGTAAGGAAAAGTGGCTATTTCCAGAGCTAGTGAAAACTGTGTGTCCTAAATTGTTAACTGTTAAAGAATTGAATATGCATGGGGAGAGCATGCAAGGGCAAACAGACAGGTACAAATATCTTTCTTTTCGATAACAGTGCAGTTCAGTGGTTACCAATGTAAGTACTGAGGGGTCAGGGACACAGTGAATAGTCTGTATTTTGAAAGGGATCTGTTTTAAAGTAATTCCCAGGATATACTGTAAAGAAGTAAAAAGCCACTCAAAATACAATTTTGTTTTGTTTGAATTTCTCTTGGAAAGAAAAAAAGCAAAAGTGTGGAGTAAAGGAAGCCTTCATTACTACCCTCAACAGGTAGAAAAATAGATCAAACCAATTGGAAAATTCAAACTGATCCACTTATACAAGACCTTGAAAGCAAATTTCTTCTGATGGCTGGGGAAAAATGTATGAGCACAAATAACCTCACTGTAAACATCTACAAAATATTGTGACTAAAACTGTTGGGAATGAAGAGATGAAATTGCAGTGTAAGCTGGGACCGTGTCATAGTATAACCCAGCAAAAGGCTGACACAGGCTGTTACATTTAAATGTAAGTTATTGCTTCTTGTTAGAGAGGTGCTATTCACGTTTTTTTAATGAGCTGGTGCCTGGATCCTGGTGCCTGGGACCAGGCAAGGTTGTCCAGTTTCCTACCAACACAATTCTGTGTTGCAGATCTTTTATGTCATAGTTTCCATGAACTGATGTGCTATGTAATGGTGAAAATGCAGAAATACGTGGGTCGGAGTGGTGGCTAGTAGATAATCTCTAGGAAAACTTGGCCTGCCATTGATCTGTCCCTGAACCAAGGATCGAATTTATGCTGGGTGTAGGAAGAGATTGCCTCCAGCGGGGTTGTACTCCTGGTGAGTGTGACCTTGTGTAATAAATCTGTGCTGTAAAATTGAGGATGAAATGGGCCGTAATCACTTCCGTGTCAGATCAATACTCTGATGTTCCCTTTCCTCAGCTGGTTACCTGCAGACTCAGCAGAGATCTCTCCCATCACGTGAGTGAGGAAATATTTGGGTTTTCTACAGCGCTACAGCCCAGAGGCGAGCTCTGGCCTCGGTGCAGCGCGGTGTGTTGGGTGCGCGGGGAAGGAGGCGAGAAGCAGCAACGGGACCGTTTCGTCACCTGATGTTGAGGTGAGCTCGTGCTTGCGTCAGTCCCGAGCAAACGCTGAA
>NW_010519667.1:27546-27757 GCF_000687285.1 Phaethon lepturus
CTCTGAGCCGCCTTCACGCTGCTCTAAGTTTTGTCCAACCCCGTAAGCCCCCCGAGGACTGCTGGAGAGCCGTGCTCGCTCTGCGCCTCACGCTCGGGCACACCCCGTGTCGCCGCGTGCTGACAGCACGGTGGGCGAGGGGGCTCGGACGGCGTGTTTGACAGCTCCGCCGTGTCGGGGAGCGCTCCGTGGTGGCGGGGGGTCTGCGGGC
>NW_010519668.1:0-9326 GCF_000687285.1 Phaethon lepturus
ACATCCACAGCCTTTCCCTTATCCACTAGGTTAAACTCTTAAACAATACCCCTTCTAACATTTTCATACTTTTAATTGTAATTCTGAATAATCTTCCCATCCGCTCAAGTGACTTGTTTCATTTTTGACCTTGAAGACTAAGAGATCACAAAAGAACAGAAAAGAAAACACAGCAGAACACCATAGGCCTAAAGAAAGGTCTCAATCTCAACCAACAGGCAGGAAACGGGACTCACCTGGATGCTATTTTAGCTGGTAGATCAAATAATATTAAAAAACCCACACTGTAATACAGGCAAGGGTTACAAGTGGTACCACTGTAGTGTCTTAACTAGGATTGCAAAATCTGTCAGCCACATCACCTGATGCACATCCTCTCTAGTCCAGAACATAAATGAGACTAATAATTTCATTTTGCAAACAGAATGGCAACACGTGAAGACAAACGGAATAGAGGATTCAAACTGTCAGTGCCTGCCTTTTACTTGTCTCTTCTACCACCACTGAACAGGCAATTTAAAGCCCCACATGATCGATCAGCGTAGAGTCCCATCAAACACACTGTGCCTAGCAATCCAAGTGCAACCCAGTTCTTCTTGCATTATTTGTTGCTAACAGTATCCTTGCTTGATTCCATACAGAAATCAAATACGTCACTATACAATACAGAAGACTATAAGAAATGAATTAAATAAGTCATAAAATAGCAGTATTCCACTTCCTGAATTTCCAGTCTACAGCCCACACCAGATTCCCAGTTGGTATTTATCAGTATAGCTCTAATCACCCATTAGGCCAATTTAGACTGCTGCAGATCTGGCTGTTAGTGTTCACCATTTAGCATTAAGAAGTCAATGAAAAACCACAGGCATTACTATTGATTTAACTGAATGAACAGTCAGCTGACACGCACTTTATCCAGGCTCAGGATACATCTAATTTACACTGAATATGCTCACGTCTTTAAAAACAAAGATTAGTTTAGCTGTTGCATACTAACACTACATAAATACAACATTTCATAGTAATTTCCTAAGATGTAACTGGATACTATCCTCACGCTCCCTCTAACTCATTTCAGCTGGTTTTGTCCGCTTGGTTCTAAAGTTAATTTTGATACCGTAACACTTACAAATTAGTAAATATAATTTAAGGACGTTTCAATGCATCTGAACATGGAATGCTTTCAGTCTTTAATGTGCCCAAAAAAGCCATGTTTTCTCTGAACATCATGGCAATGACTGCAGTTCCACTCTAGAGTGACTGCCTTTTGCCTTTAACAGGACACTTCCTCAGCTTAGAATTCAAAATATTGTTATCTGCAATAATCCCACAGCTAGCAATACTGGTAAAGCTGATGATATTGGTAAAGCTGACACAGCGCACTGATGATGCCAGCACAAATTCTTTCATGCTTCCTTTGAATTCCCTAATAACTTCTGTGTCACCCTTTTCTTCTGGGTAGAGATTGCCCTTACTACTCCGGCATGAATATCACAGACCGAACTGACTTAACATCCCCTTCCCCTCCAACTCTCTAGCTCTATGCCACCCTGAATATTTATTATTTCAACACATTTGCAAGGACTTGCTCCAGACAACTCATTTCTGATTCAGTTATGAGAGGATGTGAACGACTTGTGTGAAAGAAGACCCCTCGCTTTAAACTATTAAGCAATTCTTTAATAAAATGGCACTGGCAGACAGAATCTCGGTTCGACAGTCTCACTCCACAGCCAACACAATAGCAGCTGTTCCACACTGATATTACTGCCATTTTTCAAGGAGACTGTCAAAGCTCAGTCTGTATCAGACAGTGACTTTTTTTTCTCTCTGCCTTTCCTCCAGATATAGACATATAAATTAATTCAGGAATTCGACAAATTTCGAGTAACTGAGATCTTTCAAAAAATAAAATCCTTGTTACTTCTTTTGGAAGCAGCTGTACGGGGAAAAAAAAACAACACAGCAAGCCACTTGCAATTATCTAACAGAGGACTGAGTTGGACAGAGACCTAGATCTTCATATTTAACTTTGTTTAAAAACCTTTTTCACAACATTAACCCCTCTGTTGGATGCAGAACTGCCCTCTTGCCAGGATATGACTGAAGCTGTGGAGCACGTGGAGCCAAAGCTCCCAGATCCCAGACCCCCCATCCCTCCGACATGCAGTTGTGACCCAAGAGCAGTGTGGAAGACAAATACAGTGCGTAGCTTTGGTGGAAATCTCTTCATGACTCAGTTGTCATTTCCGTAAAATGGAGAGTATTAACACACTTTCTCCATTAAACGTCTCCTAGTAAAAAGTGCCGCGTGGGAGCCACGCACCGCTGAAGTTTTAGTTGAGGCAGCACCTGCAAGCAGATGCCCACTCAACGGTGGAGCAGTGCTCCCGCCAGCGCCTCGCGCCGACCGTCCCCCTCGCCACAAAGGCCACCCTGCTGCACCGCCGCCCTCCAGCTCCGCGAGCCGAACACAGCCACAACGGCAGCTGCAGAGCCTGTATGTCGTCCTCGGAGGCACACGGTGCTCCAGATGGTGCCGCGAGGAAGGACATCATCTTCCCCTCCCGCCCTCGTAGCATCGTCCATGACCGGACAGATCCCACATACAACAGAAGAGGCCTTTTTGCAGAAGTTCAGCTTTGTGCTGTGATCACGACTATAAAACATGCACCCTTGCATATGGCGAAAATCTTCAATATTTTAAGAAGAAAGTATCAAAATAATTGCATGGCAAATTATTTCTCACCTATGATGAACATCTAGTCCGTAATCTACTAGCAACAGCACTGACATTTGAACAAAGAATAAACACCTCTTTTCAGAGGGCATGTTTTGAAATATAAACATATTCATCAAAAATTAAAATTTGCAGGAAGCTCCTAAATCTGTTCCCGCAACTGGCAATCAGCCATTTTGTACATTATGTTACTGACATACTTTAATTAGCTCTAATTCACACATTATAATCACTGTCTAGAAAATTTGCAATGCACTTGTTATGAAGCAGTTTTGCATCGTTATCAACACACAGTTGCTTTAGTATTACAGAAGTCACTAACGTAACAGGAAAGAGCTCTTTCCCCATCATGGATTATGACATACCTGTCTTCCAATTCAGTACTTGTTTTTTTTGCAAGCCACTTGGAAACTAAGAGCTAGAAGTACTAAAAACTCTTCACTGAGCATAATAAAGAAAGAAGGAAGAAATCATTCCTTTGCTATAGGGTCTAGTATTTTTTTAAATACATCTCAGCAGGACACAAATCTTCAGTTCTTTTGAAAAACCCTCTGAGCATATACTCCTGTATTTCTGTTTCCAGCAGAAGAGGAGGAACACCTCTCCTATGAAGAAAAGCTGAGAGAGTTGGGGTTGACCAACTCTCTCCACCTGGAGTCCTCTGTCCAGCTCTGGACCTCTCAGCACAGGACAGACATGGACTTGCTGGAGCGCATCCAGAGGAGGGACATGAAAATGATCCGATGGATGGAACACCTTGCCTATGAGGACAGGCTGAGACAGTTGGGGTTGTTCAGCCTGGAGAAAAGGCGGCTCTGGGGAGACCTCATTGCAGTCTTCCAGTCCTTAAAAGAGGCTGAGAAGAAAGATGGACCAATTTTTTAGGAGGGCCTGTAGCAACAGGACATGGGCTAATGGTTTTAAACTAGAAGAGAATAGATTCAGGCTAGATGTAAGGAAGAAATATTTCACAATGAGGGTGGTGAGGCACTGGCACAGGTTGCCCAGAGAGGTGGTGGATACCCCATCCCTGGAAACATTGGAGGTCAGGTTGGACGGGGCTCTGAGCAAGTTGAAGATGTCCCTGCTCATTGCAGGAGGTTTGGACTAGATGACCTTTAAAGGTCCCTTCCAACCCAACGTATTCTATGATGATTCTGCCTTTGAAACTCTGACTCACAGGAGTCTGCCTATGGCTGGGAGTCAGTGACATTTGGGCTCTCCCAAGTTAGACAGACAGTTTTAAGCCTGGTGGTGCCTAACTGCAACTACTACTGAAGAGGAAGGAATTTAAAAGAGAAATTAAAGATATCTACCCTCTATAATAGTGACATAGCTGTTGGTGCTACTGAAGTTTAGATCTCATTACTACACAGTTCTTCAACATCCGCAGTTGATTTCCAAGCATTGTTCCAGGCAGGTTTACTGCAGCCCAGTTATGAAGTGCAGAGTTTTACAAACTTGCTGGATCTGCTAAGTGAACCGTAATTTCCCCTAAGCAGTAAGAATAAAAAGCAAACCTGGTGCAGGTGAATGAAAGCCAAAGAAATAATCAGCAGAAAACCTTGAGATGAAAAGCTTTTGAATTGCAAGCTATTTTGTCTGAGAAGAGACTGGAAATACAATGGCTTCTTTATTTGCTGCAGTGCACTTCAAGCACAGGTACTTCTCATTCCAGGTGCATGCCAGAATTGCACCTGATCCCCAAGCAAAACATATATTCTGCCTTTTGCCTTATTTCACTAACATACCTTCTCTGTGTAGAGGTATAAATCCACATTAAACACTAATCGTTTCCTTCTTCCACAACTGACCCTCCTTTGAAGAACTCCAGAAACAAGATAGTCCAATTATTTGCATACAGAAAACCAGATTTCATGGCACTGATTTATTCTCACCAGTCAAGCAGCAACAGAGGCGCGTGCATGGGCACTGCACTCTGGACAGTAAATGAAGCATTCAGGGATGACAAGGCTAGGGCGAACGCAGGTGCCAGGCGCGGGCTTGCGTATGACGTCACACACAGAGAGGAACAGGAGACATATGGCAACCGACCTGTGCTGAAATCCATCCCCGTCCGCTGCACGTTCTGTTTAGTCGCTGCGCAACGGCACATCACCCAAAAAGCTCGCTCAGCTGGTGCAGCACGAAGAGCCGCAACGGAGGCAGAATCTGCCCCTCCGCGTAGGAGGAAAATGAACAGTGAGCAGAACTGCAGTCCCCACCCCCACGTCACCAGTTAACAGTTTTGCTGGTATGTGACCTTTTGCTTGCCATCAAATCATCTCCCTAGCAGCCAAATCATATGTTTGTCTACTCGTCAGGTCCTCTGAACATTCAAACCACCTGTTCACATACACAAAGGCTGTTTGGATCCTTCCTGCCCTCTATTGTGGCAGCTCGATAACTAAGACAGGGAGCTCCCAGCTGGGTATGAGCAGCAGAGAAACACTGCGCAGCCAGAGGGGAAAGAGATGTCAGCAGAGCACACTTACACAGGGAGAAAATTAGAGTCTGGAAACTCAGTGACAAGTCATCCCTTTTCTTGTGAGTGTCATAAAAGAAAGATGCTCAGAATAATTACTACAATAGCGATGTTAAAATGTTAATTTGTACAGTACTCTGTGGAGCATGCAGTTCTGATTGACATTCTGGCTGGCAAAGGAACCTTACTTAGCAATCTCTGTTTGCTGAATTAAAGCACTGATAGAGGCAGTTTGATAAAAGTGATGTCACCTTATTTGAAACCAAGCCAAAGGAAATAAATGTTTTTATGATTTTGCTCCTGCAACTGTACAGTGATATTTAGACGCAGAGAAGATTCCCAGGATCTCAGCGTAAGTGGATTTGAATCGCCAGCATTAAAAATTAAAAACTGTGGCAAATCTCTAAAAAATTCTAGCAGTAAAACCGCCCCCGGCGGCACACATGCTGTCTACAGGAGCAGCAATGCAGTAATTTCATCACACAAACGAACATCCACTTAGCTGGTCCGTGTTTATTGCCCTGACCACTTCACCAATTACAGCCGCTTAAAATTAAGCCTCCCATCTAAACAGGTACTGGTCATCTAAATTCCTGTGAAGATAAGAGAGAAAGATAGGGATCTCTGGTGCCTACTTACCTCGGCGAGATAGAGGTGTCTAACATAAGTGAGGATAATTCACCAGTGGAGGTGAATCTTTTTCTCCGCTCTGAGACAAACAGCTCACTTCAGGCTGCTGAAGTTGAGATGAATCCCAGCATAAGTACCTCCACTATGAATGAACACATCTTTAAGGGGAGGGAAATATTATCCCTGTATTACTAAGGGACAACTTAGGGTCTCAAGAGGCTGAAAGTCATGCCTTAAAAGAATTTAAAGTCCATCTACATGGAATTTATAAGTTTAAAGTCTGAAACTATGACTCTGAAAACCCCTCTATGTCAGACAGGCAAAGAGTAGAGTAAGTACTTCTTACCACAGCATTTCCCAAGCAATGAGAGTTGCCCAGAAATGAGTCAGACTCATGGATGAACAGCTCAGTGCCCAAACGGTATATAATCCCTGTTTGGATGCACAAACTTAAAGTGTCCTTGCTCTAAATCCATATTTAGGAACTAAGCTTTCAACACACACAAGAGAACATCAGAGAGACCTGAAGGTGCTCAGTAACTCCAAACATCAGGCCACGTGGTCCAGAGGAAGGAGCATGGTTAAGGGATGAGAGGAGTGTGTTGTGAGGGGGTGAAAACAGTTGAGAGTGCAAGTCTGGAAATCCAGGCCCAGAATATTTCAAGCTGGGCACCAGAAATGTTCAGTTTATTTTGGGTTTTTGTTAATTTTTAAATGTACTATCCCATTTTCAGCAATATATCCATTTCTTTCCGGTATCACTGAGATACAATTATAGCAGTGACACCTGTATTCAGATAGCTTGAAGAAGTCCTCACCAAGGAGCATGGCTGCCTTGCTCAAGATACGAGTTGGAGAAACTTCTACAGAGACAGATCACAGACAGCCTGTGTCTCTGCAAGGATCTAAGGATATAAAGAAACGCATGAAGTAGAAATAAAAATTGGAAAAGAACGGAAGGAAACACTATGACAACAACAGCATAAAAAAGGTCACAGATCATCAATCGCTTGCTGTGTGCTTCATGCTTCTACATCATGGGGGAGCTCAATTTTAAGGAAAGACTGCAGTAAGGCTCCCGTTCTGAAACAGTGTTTCTCCCCTACAGAAACACAGAAAAAAGCACAAGAGAAAAAATGACAGTGCTTGCGGGAAATGCCGACTCAGGTTCAAGAGAAAGGGCCACTACTACAGGAACGCAGGCAAGAACCAACCCTCCACAGCTTCCAGGACTCACTGGTTGGGCTGAGGCAAGCTGGGCTCCGAAACCAGGGGTGAGCACCCTGTCTTCGATGTGCCAGGTAGGGAGGTGTGGACACGGATAAAAGGAAGGACAGCCTGCAAGACCAGCGTTGCTGTTACGAGTCCTGCAGAAACACCCGTGGGGAAACGCACCATTGTCCTTGTGCATTTGCTCTACAGGAGGGGTGTAGATAGTAAGGTACGCAGCCACACACTGCCCAGAGGGAACCACCACAAACACTACTCCACAAGCTGTGAGGCAGACATCTTACTGGGAGAAACAGCATTGCACCTCCTAACACTTGGTGTTGGACGAACTAAAATTACACAAGCCATCTTGGTATTTCTCTCCCCATGACAGGAGAACAGTGCCCAGATGGCCCGTCCTTGGCAGCACGAGGAAAAGCATCTTTTGGGATATGCTCAGCACAAGCCAGGCTGGACTCCATTTGATATCCTGGCAGTGACACTTTCATGTTTCACAGATTGAGCTACTCAGATTGTGTTTATTCTTAGATGGCACTAGCATCAGATTAGTGTCAGGCTGTATTTTGTACTTAGCTTGAAGTCTGCAGCTTCCATTTCAGGCCCGGAGAAAGACTTCTATACCTAAAAGTTTATCCAGTTTTTTTCCAATTATAGCCGCTGGTCCTCAAAAGATATTATCTCTTCTACATGCCTGGGTCTTGATATTCTCGGACTATCATAGCCGTAAGGAAACTACCACAATATGGGAAGATACTGAATTTGGTGTCTGAATGGAGATTGCCCAAAATGAAGAAAAATGAAACCACATTACTATTTAATTCTCAAATGTACACACCATAGCCAGAAGACCTATACCCCCAAACCTCTTAAGTATTACTCATTTTTAACTACTATATACAACTAGGTAGAGACTTTCAAACACTGAGAAATTATCTCTCTCACTCAGCTACTCAACTCCACAGGAAATAACTGAAACAAGAAACGTGCTCCAACACACTAAAAAAAAATCCCTGAAACAAAATCAAGCACTATAAAGCAAACCCTAAAACACTGCCAAAATAATTTGATAACTGACAGAACAAGAAAAAACCCAGAAATCTCATTAACATGATGAAAACACCCACTGCCAGCAACAAATTGACCTGGAAAACCTATGAAAGCATCAAGAAAAATAACAATAATGTCAGACTGGACACCCTTAGACACAAATTTGGAGAGAAGTCCTTAAAAAGACTATTTCTTAAACAGCAGAAGGGTCATAAAAACCCAAACCTCATAAACTTTTAATAACTTTGTGAACCCTACATTTCTTCATTAAGCTAATCCCATTAACTCCTGATCAACAGGTAACAAACTCAACTGCCAGATCTTAACAATACAGGAAACAGCACTTGGCAATCTGCCACAGTAATTTTTTTCCTCTGCCCAGTAAATAACTATAAATCTCAGACTCCTCTAGTATCTAAGGCTTATCATTAAGATGGCAAAGAAACCCCAGAAGATGAGCGAACAGTCTTGCTACAGAGTTGGTACTTGGTCCAAGGCCCCCTCTCCCCCGGCCACCTCCACAACCCCTCCCTGCACACATACGTGACTTTTTGTTTTGATACACTATTGGCATCCAGGGAAGACACACACATTAACAAGCAGTTTATGGTCCAAGAGGAGTGAAAGATGCCTATAAATAAAAAGCATTACACATAGGCAAATGTGTTGGTATTTTGTCTATGTGCTTCCTTCCACCTGCACGGCACTGGAAATCAACATTTTTTTAATTTTGTTGAAGAAATGCACAGAAGTTCAGCTCAATCTTGTGCTTTCTATGGGTTACATCACATGACTCTATTGTCAAACACAGTTTACTATTTACAAACACAGCCCCTGTATGTCTTTTTCTGAAGTCTCTCGGTGAAAGGCTGGACACAAATTTGGTTGCCCCTGTTCCCAAAACCAATTATGTTTAGTGCCGCATGCCTCCCCATACACTCCCTCCCCATCCCCCTCCACTCCCCCAATCTTCTGTTAGTGGTAAAGAAACAAGAGAAGAGGAGATTATAACTAACATCAGGCACAATTCAACTGAAGCCTGTTATAGCATTTTCTCATTAATCTATCAGTTATTTCCTAATAATTTTTTATTTATGGATTTGTATCTAAACAAACAATAGCTTGTGTAACAAACGGTGCACAAAACCGACAGAGAACTACATGGTTTCTTAAAATGGCTGTATTCCTGCT
>NW_010519668.1:9357-22505 GCF_000687285.1 Phaethon lepturus
GGCAAGTCTAAGAGGCTTTGGTTTTGCACAAAACAAAATGCAAAAGTGCAACAGTGAAGTGAAAGGTCAATCTGACCTTCACTTCGCAAGGTTTTAGACATTAAAGGTTAACACACACAAAAGATGTTAGCTCCATTTCTGAGACTCCCTTCCAAGCATTCTTTTGTGTACAGAAAAAACGTTTCTGAATAGAATCACAGAATCGTTCAGGTTGGAAAGACCTTTAAGATCGTTGACTCCAACTATTAACCTGACACTGCCAAGCCCACCGAAGAGCGGCCTGAATATGAGAGAGACTTAAAATGGTATTTTAAGCGGCTGTAGATGAATCAACGCAAGCCTCTCGGCAGACACTTACATAGGTCTAAGCAGTTCAGACTGCCGGACTGTGGCACGATGTCCGCACACTGTGGTCCTCTCCACCCACCCCGGCCACCCTGCAGGGTGATGCTCCCAGGTGCCTCCCCACCCCTGCATGTTCCCACCGCGGGACAGAAGTGGTCTCATTAGTGATGCATTGTAAACTCATTTTTCTTGACTAGTGTTCTTCTTTTCATTATGGATGCAGTAATTAGTTAATGGGGAGGAACTGCCACTGTTAAAAGACTTGAGTTGTAACGCAAGGACTCAGTTGGCATGAACTGGATTTCAAAACCTGAGTGGAGCCACATAATCTGTTGTTTAACGGGAGACTTTGCAGCTGCCTCCGTCACACTGAGACTTCTGCATTTGCATTTCATATTACTGAGTTCCTACATTTCCTCCCTGCCCCTCCTCCCCAGTAATATACACCTCCAAAGGAAACGAGAAGAGGGGATCAATTTTCAAAGACAGGTGGACATTTAATTCCACAAGTACAGAAAAATTGTGAATAGAATATTTTTATCTAGGTAACCGTCATGAGCCAGAACACTGACAAGGACATACTGTAAACTGCAGGCTCCAAAAAAAAACTCCTGTTCAAAAATAGAAGCAGAACTACTTAATTACTTCACTGATTTCTCTTCTGGCAAAAGCATCAGCTAAGTAAATACAATATTTCACTGTAGAGCTGTGATTCCTTATGGCTCTGCTTTGGCCAGGTTGACAAATAAAACTAGCATAAACCTCAAAACCTGGGAGGCAAACAGTTATCTCATTACAGTGCAGCACATTAACTTGCAGCCATCAGCTCTACTGCATGCTGTGCTGCGAATAAATTAAATGTGAATTCAGAAGAAGTCTGGCTGGCTGTGTCTGACAAGCTTTATTACCATGCATATACCAGCAATCATCTCTCCAGTTTTGCAGGAAAAAAACGTTAAGGAGGCAAGAGCAAGTTTACCTTCTCTGGCAGTGAAGTGGCTACACTCGTAATGCCAGAGATGGCCTCACATGACTGCTTTGATGGCAAATACACAAATGGAAACGATCTTTTGGACAACCACCAGTGAAGCAGATATGTTGGTGACCTACCATTAGCAACTTCTCCTTGTGGCCACACCTACTGAGTGGCTGCTACTTATGCAAACATTGTTGATGCTCACTCAAACGGAAATGCAATCTGAGCACCAACCATGTTGGGTTTTGGCTCAGTCAGGAACATATCACAGTGGCAGTCACTGAATAACGTATTTTCCTGGGGCAGAAGGAAGCATTTCCACCATCTTCTTCAGTTCTTTGCCACTGTTTCTTGTAGTGTTATTAAGCTCCTTTATCGTGGCAGCATAAAGAGACTATAACATGCCAGTTGTATTTCATCCATGTCAAATGAAACAACATTTGACTCTGAAAAACAGGGATTAACATTTCTTTTCCACTGTACTTTGTTAAGTTCTATCCCGCTAATGAAAATCAGGATTTGTGACCATCATTCTATATTTTCAAATACAGGCATAATAGAAATTAATGAATTTTAATTAGGCAAACCCATCAGACAACCAAAACACAAATGAGGACAGAAGTGAGATGACCATCACTTTAGTTGGTTCAGGTCTTCCAAGTCACAAGCACAAATGCAGGCATTCAAGACTGAAGCCATAGCAGGTCAGTGATCCAGCACAAGGAAGGAATGCATAAATACACACCAACAAGTCTTGTATGTGTGCTTACACTGTATCATTGCTCAGATGGGCTCAGTATTGATTTATTAATATATGATCTGTGGTATGAGCTCTTGAAGACCTTATGGATGGATTAAGTCAATGAAAGCAGCATTATGTGACAACAGCCAAAGAGTATGCAAAAGCAGAATTTGGGGCCATTGGCATAACTGTAAATAGAAGCACACAAAACCATTTTCTTCTATTAAATGTAACACCTTGGCCTCTGGGAAAGTAAAATCCTGTAGCTCCATCCTTATTTAAATGTGCAGACACATTAAACCATATAATGTCAGAAAGTCTTTTGGACAAAAGCACATTAAATTCCAATTAGTTCAGATTGATGGGGAATTAAACATTAACCTTTTATTCATCAATATTTCAAAGCTCTATTAGGTTCCGTTCAGTAGAGAACGTCCTTAGCACGCATCTAGCAGCATCCCACAGAACAATCATGGCAACGCTGGGGAGGATGACAAGCACTTAACTGAAGGAAGCAGAAGGACAAGAAGCTTGCCTAAAGCCTCCAAAGCCAGTGCCCTGGAGAGCACTGCCACTTTCACACTTCACTACCAGAAGTTCAGTTCTACAACTGTACTCCACGCTTTGAAAAACTTTCTTACCTCTAATGAATGCTAGCAAACAAGGTTCCTCTGTCCATTTTCTTCTGTCTACAGATTTAAAACTTCAATTTCAAAAGCAGCATCACAGTGAAATGATATATGATGCTATCAGTTACAGAGGTAGCATCTAGTTCAGCTTGAAAACATGGTCCATATATCCTTTGAGGACTTCTGACCTGGCACACATTCTTCATGATATTATCCCTGGAGAGGTGACTGCTCCCTCCACAACCATCATAACTTCTGAAGCCCTTGAAACCCACCAGAACAACACTAGAACTGGAAACAAACTGTGGCACCACGTGAATGTGGGTAATCCAACTGCATCATCTTACAAATTCCAATCTCACCGCAGCAGCTCTCTGAATTGCTTTAACTTTTACACCATGACTCTTTTCTCAAGAAGGGAGTTGAAATATCTCAGTGTATGTCCAGAGAAAGTAATTACTGAACCTTGGCAATGATGTCTCCTAGCCAAAGACGACTGTCTTCTGCTGGTTCCTAACCACTGTACCAAACACAAATACTTAGCATCTGGGAGGTGGGGTGGGAGTTGCAGAGAGAGAAGATACTGAAAATCACAACTCATAAATGCAAAATGGAAAAACCTCAAAGGAAAGACACTGCAAAAATGCAATAAAGCTGATCGTCTATAGCAGAAGAGACCAGACAAGGACAGAAGAAAAGGCTGTGCAAGGGGACAGAAATAGAAACAGAGTCATAATAGCCTTGGCTACAGTGCAGGAGATTTTCAGCAGAGCCAAGGAAATTGTAGAGGAAGTTTTGTATATAGGCATTTGTTATTTTGCTTCAGATGACCCATGCTTTAGTCTACAGGTAAAGTATGTGTGTTCCAGGGAAGCTTCTGTGTGAAATTGGTGTTAATGGTCAGAGCCCTAAAGAAACCCAATCCAGGCTGCTGTCCACACACAGACGGAGCGTTCCAGAAGGCATGCTTTAGCTACTGAGAAGGCTTCAAGGCAGAGAGATGGTCCTTGACCCATGGCCCTAAGTCCTGTAGTTTCATAACATGAGAGGAAGTATCAACACCGAGTTAGTTGCAGAGAACGTGCCTGCATGACAGGGTTACTGAGCTTAAGTGCAATCTCACAAACATTCAAGATCAAAGCACAGGGCTACTACAAGTGCCTGGTAGCCATCCGCAGTGGGAGGGTGGGCTGCAGCTCTCACATGCAGAAGAGTTGAGGAATTAAAGCCACCCCACACCAGAACACAACCCCGGCTTCTTCAGGTTTGCTTCTCCCCAGCAGCTCTTTCCAGCCAAATGAGAGAGATCATGTGCAGGTGTTGGGGAAAAAAGTAAATAGAGAGAAAGGAAACAATTGCCTTAAAAACCAGGGAGATGTCCGGATGCTGCACTACAGTCTCTGTGCCAGGATTTACTAATTGAACCTAACTTCTCTGGGGTACTTTCATTTGCAAGAGGTAAAGACATGAACCATCTGGTAAATAAAAATAATTTGCCTTGACAAATACACTCTTTTTCTTTGTCAAACAGTACAGCAACCACTACTATAAAGCACCTGAGTGGCCACAACTTATCCATGTTCTCTGAGAGCTACCACGTGGACTCTTGTCAGAGCAAGACAGGTATTGCTGCGCAACTGCTTCTGCACACCCAGGACCGGGTGCCCACGTGTTCAACAGTGCCACACGCACGGAGAACAGAGGAGCAGAGAACTGGAGACAACAGTGGCAATGTTTGCTCTGAAAAAGGACTGTTCAGCTTTTGAGTGTTTCCTACAAAGACAGAAGAACTTTCTAAACAGGTCTTCCTTTTCTAGCTTGTTCATATATCACTCGATTTGTCCCATATCCTTTGTGCAACTTGCAAAATAAATTCTAGTTCATCCCTTATGAACTTTCAACACTTTTGTCACCTGAATGAACACAGAAAAATATATGTACACATATACAAACACACACATACACACATATGTACTGGAATCAATGCAATGATTAATATATGTCCAAATTATTACATCTGTTAACCAAGTGGTTATTTTAGCACCGCATGAAACCTAGGTCTTTATCCTTTGAAGGGATAACCTGCTTTCCTGGGAGGAAAAGTTTTGCCTTGTCTTCAACAAGACAGACTTCAAAACAATCAGGATTTGGCCCAGGATAGTTTTTCAGTTCTCAAAACCTCTACTCTCGCTCACTCATCAAAAAAGCCCAGCAGTCAGTGCAACACCAAGTGTGGTCCTTTACCCTGTTTTTTTTTTTTTTTTTTCGGTTGGTTGGCTGGTTTGGGGGTTGCTTTTTTTTTTTTTTTTTTAAAGAATTTAGGATTTTACTAAAATTAACCCTGTGTAGAACTTAAGTGTGCTAAGCCATGGGCTGACTCTGCCATGGACATCATACAACCTGAAACAGGCACAAGATATGAACAGGCAAAGGAGGAAAAAGATAAACCTGCGTAACACTACGGGTGGCAGCCATGAATGGAGAGAAAATGAATTTTTCATATTGCTGTTCATGCTTGTTGGGTTTGCATAGCTGTTCCCAGTGCAGAAGAGTAACACAGCTACTGCCAGGGACACCCTCGGCTCTCCGACCTGGGGGGTTGGCCGGGCAGGGAGCTGACTCTCCCAATAACATCGTGCTGGTCTCTAGCAAGCGCTCCACCATGAAGATGTCCCTGTTCATTGCAGGAGGGGTTGGACTAGATGATCTGTTTAGATCTAGATCTATAAACCTAAACTATTCTGCGATTCTATGTAACTGCACAAATTCAACAAGATTTAAAATAACCTGTCTCCTAACTACTCTTTTCAGCATGCCAGGCCTGTGCCCAAGAACAGCGCAGAGCAAGCCCAGGCTCTTTAATCTTCAAGCCCTTTGAGCACGCACAGCAGGGAGAGGGACAGGTTGGACCAACCAGCCCCTGGGAGTGCATTTTTAACAATGTGTTTCAAAGACCTAACTTCCAGAATTTAAGAAAGAAGCCACAGTCACTAAAGCATCTCTCTGGAGGAAAGGTGAGTGAGTAGTCTTGAAGTCCAGACACGAATGATACTACTACTTTCACTCAGCTTTGAGGAGGTAAGTTAGCTACAAAGCTCTCTGTTCAGCCGGTAACAATATTCGATGAAGAGAAGTTAGTCTTTCAGGTACTTTTAATAACCACCTCTCAAATCAGTGGCACAGCTGGTGTCCATCACAGAGCTAAGGACACTGAATATTGCCAGCTTTGACGTACCAGTTAAGTAGTGATGAACTTCGAGCAGAAAAGTCATACTGCGTTTTTACCTCTTTACCCTGAAGACCTCTACACAGAGGATAATTAGTTGAGGTCACTATAGCTGAAAGCCTAGCTCAACAGTCGGAAAAAAAATGAATGGATGAATTTGTGTATACATATATACGCACACATATATAAATATACATATATACACATACATATGCATATATATACATATATACACACAAATTAAAAATATATTTTCCATTAATAGATATACCTGCGTGTATACATATGAATGAAAAAGCATGCAGGACTCCTCTGAATGGAAGCCTAAAGAGCTGCACTGCAACATGTACAGCTACCTTTAAAAGGCTGTGACAGATCCTTGCAATCACTTATTACATCTTAGTCCTGCTCACTGCTCTCTCCAGGAATTCAGTAACATGTGGTGATATCAGGACACCCAGACAGAGACAGTGGTCTCCCCTTTGTTAGGGAAGGGGCAAGCATCATGAACATGGTCACATAATGGGGCCACTTTCAAAATGCCTTGAAAACATAAAAAACTTGTGTGGTAAACCAGGAATTAAAAAGTGTTTTCATGCACATTATCTTCACCTTTTGCTTCTCTATTGAGAAGGTTCACTGCCTTTATGTGGCTTATAGGTTCCTTTACATTATCTGGTAGCTCAGCTGCTCACACTTCCAGTCCTTACACATATTCCAAGCATACAGATTCACTCTTCATATTACATAACTTAATCCACAGTTTGCTTTGAAACAGTGAATTTGTCTGGGACTAATAATACAGTCCACATTTTGCAGCCTATTTATCAGTCAGATTCATCAATCCATTCTCCTATGAGTAGTGGTGAGTAAATTCCCTCAAATTACCTTCCCACACGTAATTGCTTCTCGTAAGAAAGGCTATGCAAGTGTTCAGGAAAGTTCATTGGGTCACTGCATTCAAGAAGTACCTTTTCACACTTTTAATTTATATCCCAAATGTTTTTAACCTACTGAACCAGGATCACAGCCACACTGTACCCTATTCACATTCTGACTTTCTCTGTTTGGAGGAAATGAGTAAGCTTTTAGAATTTGAGCTTTCATAAAACATGCTGAGAACAAAGCTCTACCTAAGCAACTCTGATACAGGGAAGGATTATACTTCAGCCAGAAAAACTGAATACAAGCTGAAAACAACATGTTTTTCATTGCTACACCCTGCTCTGTCTACCCCAATCTACCTCGTAACAGTCTATGTTTATAAATTCATGCTAGACTGTCCATATTTGAGATCTTACTCTGCTGCAGGGAAACCAGACATCCAAAGGAAAACCCCTACCAAATATTACTTTTTCTGCCAAGTAAGGATGAAAAGACAAAAGAAACTACCTAATTGCAATACTACGAAATAATAATTGATTTTTAAAAGATTGAAGATGAAAAATTTCATAACTAATGTCAAAAGACAGTAAGGAAAGCAAAAATTCTACAAGTCAAGGGGATTGCACTACCTGTTGCATAAGTCAATTAAGTAAGTCTAATGACTATGAAGGAAGATAAAAAGGCGAGGAAAAAAATCTAATTATAAGGAATTGTTGTAGCCGTGATTAAATGCCCTTGAGTAACTATGCCACTATTATGGCTCCTTATTCTGTCTGGAGAGCAATACTGTGTCAGCCCACATATTCTCTGTATATTGTCTAAGTGAATATTTTCAGATATCAGTCCCTGTTTCTTTCTCCTAAAAATCAAACTTTTGCTCCTAAAAGGCTAAAAAACACCCAGTGTTTCAGCACATGTACAAGTACATCAGCCATTTAGCCATGCAGGTAAAATTCCTCCTGAAGCAGACAGCAAAACTGGCATTGCAGGGAAATCTTCTTTCATAACCTTGTCAGGAGTAGCCTCTGCCTCTTGCAGACTTTTTTTTTTATTTTTAAAGAAAAAGAAGTGATAACGGTTTGGTTTCTGACCGAGATCTCTGAAGCCTCTTCAAAGTGGTGATAATACCACACTTCGCAGGTCTTGCAGGTAACAGAAAAAGGATTATTTTTGCTAGACCTAAACTAACAAGACATGGTGTCTATTTCATAAAATATTTTCTGTTACTTAAATCAGTAAGAGATTACATTCATTTTTTTATGTGTGATCATCTATCAATTCAAGCTTACACATGTTATTGTTCAAGAATGCCTGCAAGGTATTATTTTAGAAGAAAGTAATCCTACATGGTTGGTTTACAGAACAGAAACACCTAAGGGAATTAACAGACAATACCTACAGGTTCATGCCAAAATCATATTAGAACTCCATATAGGCTGTTCAACAAAAACAGCCTACAACAGCCAGCTCCACAAGAGAAGTGGATTTCAAACGCTGGAGGCAGAAACATGCTTAGTTCTCCAGTATTTCCAGCTCATCTTGGCTCTTTGCCAACAGTTTCCATCCTACAAGTCCTACTTCTGATCTAAGTCCACACAAACCAAAAAGTGAAATATGGAACATAAGTGGTTTAAAAAAAAAAAAAAATTAAAAATTCTGTATTACAGATGTCACAGAAAGGGAAGCTTCCAACCAGAAATCTGTTCATCTTTTAGAACAGCTTTAAAATAGGTTAATATGCATAGTTTCAGTGTAGCATTCTGCACAGGGGCATTCAGCTCCCTGCAAATGAATCCTTTACAAGAAATGTCCTATTCGTAAAACGACTCAGACAGAAGTTAGAAAACCCTCAAGAAAAACTCACAGAATAAAAAACTACTTTGACCATAGAGGCTTTCAGAACAGAATTAGCTGAACATTCTTCACAGTCCTGAAAAAGCATGCATCTCTCTATCCAGCATCACCAAAAGATTTAGAAGATGCACATGTATTTCAGTGAAAAAAACCCTAAGTTTGTGCCATTTTTAGTAGCTGGAAACTGCAACACTATACAAAGGAAGTAGCAGATCTCCTTGCCCCTGTTCTTGCTCTTTCCTACAACTCTGCATATGGTCACTGCTGGAGAGCAGGACAATGGGGAGATGGCAGTACAGCTATTTACATGGTGCTTTAAACACAACATCTTGGTTTGAAATAAATCCTTTGGGTTTGATATATCTTGCCATTATTGAATTAATACCTTTAAATTGTCTCATGACTAATGTAAAACTTCTTATTTTTGAATGGGAAAATGCCTATTTTTCCATCCCAAACTTCCTTTTTCATTGGCTTTTCTCAACTGCTAATAAAGAAAAGCATCTGTTACTTTCCAAGTTCTTTTCCTGATTAATATGGAATTTACTAGAAAATTGACAACAACAGTCTTAGGGGATTTCAGATCAGGGTCTCTTTACAGACCTCTAAGGCCACAATAGCTAATGGTTATTTATGCTGGACTGTTGCATAGCACAGAAGAAGAAATCGGTTCAAGCTGCGTAATAATTTCATTCAATAGACTCTACAGCAAGCCTGAAACCTCATGCTGAGATGAAGTGTTATTTCCAGAAAGAACTCTAATCTCACTTTACCAGATTTCACTTCTCAATCTATCAGTTGTGCTAGCAGTCTCATCGGTAAAAACGCACAGTTTAATTCCAAGCTGAATATATATGGAGTAAAAATGTCATTTATATTTCACTTCTTGACTACCCCCAGAGCATGTTGTGATAGTTATGTTCCTACTGGAAAGCCATCCTGAAAAAACATTGCTCATATCCTTTAATCAGAGTCAGAAACATTTTCATATTCCGTAGGAAGAGACAGTTCCATCAAAAATATGAATCTCACAGGGTCTCTTAACACCAATCTTCTTCACGGTCTTGATGTAGCAAATGGTCTCCTCATGATTTCATAATTTCTAGTGTCAGAATAAAATGTGTCATTAAAAGCTTTAAAAGGGCAGCTCGTGGAATAATTTACAGGACATCATCTTCAACTGACCCCCAAGGATACTGAGACTGAAATGCACAGAGGCAGCAACGATTTCAGCCTCTTCTCCTGATATCGCCAGCTTTCCCCTCCTCCCTTTGGCTGAGGTAAGCGATTCCTCACCATTTGCTCTTCTTGAGGCTTTGAACTCCTACTCCGACATACTACACAGCCACACCATCTTCTTGGGCAACCGGAAAACTGTGATTATGGAGGACAGCACAGTCAGAAACACACTTTTATACAAGTATGACACTACCACATACCTGAACCTCAAATACTCTTTGAAAGGCATAGAGTCTTTACAACCAGAAAAAGCAGACAGACCATAGAATCACAGAATGGTTTGGGTTTAGAAGCAACCTTAAAGATCATCTGGTTCCAAACCCCTGCCATAGGCAGGGGCACCTTCCACTTGATCAGGTTGCTCAAAGCCCCATCCAACTTGGCCTTGAATGTTTCCATGGAGGGCCATCCACAACTTCTCTGGGCAACCTCTTCCAGTCTCACCACTCTCACAGTGAAGAATTGCTTCCTTATAACTAGTCTAAATTTACACTCTTCAGGTTTAAAGCCATTATGCCTTGTCCTATCACTAGATGTCCTTAAAAAAAATCCCTCTCCAGCTTTCTTGTAGGCCCCCTTCAGGTACTGGAAGGCTGCTTTAGTCTTCCTGGGAGCCTTCTCAACAATTCCAACTCTCTCGGCCTGTCCTCACAGCAAAGGTGTTCCATCCCTCTATTAATTTCTGTGGCCCTCTGGACCCGCTCCAACAGGTCCATGTCTTTCCTGTGCTGAGGGCTCCAGAGCTGGGCGCAGGACTCCAAGTGGGGTCTCACCAGAGCAGAGCAGAGGGGCAGAATCCCCTCCCTCGACCTGCTGGCCATGCTGCTTTGGATGCAGCCCAGGATACGGTTGGCCTTCTGGGCTGTGAGCGCACATTGCCAGCTCATGTCCAGCTTTTCATCCACCAGTACCCCCAAGTCCTTCTGCACAGTGCTGCTCTCGATCCATTCTTCACCCAGCCTGTATTGTACTTGGGGTTGCCCTGAACCATGTGCAAGACCTTGCACTCAGCCTTGTTAAACCTCATGATGTTCACACAGCCTGTCAAGGTCCCTCTGGGTGCCATCCCTTCCCACCAGCATCTTGACTGCACCACACAGCTTGGTGTCATCAGCAAACTTGCTGAGAGTGCACTCAATCCCACTGTCCGTGTCACCAACAAAGATGTTAAACAGCGGCAGTCCTAGTACCAACCCCTGAAGAACACCACTCATAACTGGTCTCCACTTGGATGTTGAGCTGTTGACTGTAAGTCTGAGTGCAGCCATCCAGCCAATTCTGTATTCAACAAGTGGTTCATCCATGTCTCTCCAATTTAGAGACGAGGATGTCATGCGGGTCAGTGTCAAATGCTGTGCCTAAGTCCAAGTTGGACTTCCCGGATAGAAGGGCTGTTCAAGTACAATGAGCAGAGTAACAAATACTGTGGTAATTGGCTTGTGGTCTTGGCTTGGTTTGTTCTTTCCTTTCCAGATACAGATACAGCTCTTAAAATTAGCATCATTCTCTAAAGGAGAAGAGGGTAATGTGATGAGGGTGGCTCCTTGCTGGACATCACAACATTTAACACCCATATTCAGGAACTGTGTAAATTAAAACAAACAGGAATTCTGTTTAACTATATATTCCTACAAGATAATCTTCAGAAAGGAGACACTAATAATTTTTTCCACATCACCAAACCTCTGGTTTGCCTTCATCTTATGGAAGTATTTCTGCAACAAAGGATGTGACTAGCACCCCAGAACCACACATGGAGAGGACAAATTTCCTCTCTACCTGGATCTTGCAGAGGTTCTTCCAGGTGGTTAAGGCTGAAATGCTGGCAGAGCAGCAAGGACAGTGTAGGAAGTAGTCAAAAATAATCGTTCCGCCTACCTAGCTCAAGACTGATGGGAAGCGAGCTACAGGCAACATGGCTGTCAGGGAACTGCCCTGGTACAGCGTTTGGTCAGGTGTGTCCCCATGGCTCAGGGAGAGCTAACCTCAAAGTACTATTGTATGTTAGAAAGTAATATTGCACTTAATAGTTAATATTTTTCCTCGTATCTTCCCTGCTTTAGATTTTCTTCTAAGACAGAATGTGCTTAGATTCCAGCAAAGCGTTAGGGCATGAATTTAATTCTCACCTAAATTACACCCATGACTCGTTAAGGCTCAACTGTGGTTGTCCTCCTCCAGCTTGTAAGAGGTTTCTTAAGGTGTAAGCAGTCCTACCAGTAGGCTTATTCATGTAAAAAACCTCACTGGTAAGAAAAAAAGAATTCAAAGTTTGCTTCTTGATGAGGAGTGATTTCTACATAATTGTCAGGCTGTAATTCAATTGGCTAGGCTCTGCCACACACACAACTACCTAGAGAGAGGCTCCAAGGTCACAGATCTTGGCTCTTTACCAGATGGAGCTACTCAGCACAAAACTTCACTGAGAACGAGCACTGCACTTTGACAGAGCTTAAGATGTCCCCTGCAGACAAGAGCTCAGAGAGCATGTCAGGCTACGTAAGAAAATTCGCTCTCCCAGTGCTTGCCCAGTCTTTTTGAACAGCATGACAAAAACAACCTTCCCAAGGCATTAGCAGCATCAGTTTTTACAAAGCAGCACTTCCAGTAACTCACCCATGGTCTGCACTAGCAGCAAACTCTCTGAACTTACAGTACCCCTCCAAACTTGTCCCTGATGAAGAATTATAAAAGAAACTTAATTACTATTCTCTAAACTATTACTTTTTGCCAGAAGGCAATCTGAATTTGAGAGAAATCAGTGAGGCATGGATGGATATCTTTTCATCTTTTAAGAAGTTTCTAAAAGTGTTCCATGGAAGGTTTCCCTCATGCGTAGACCATCACTGACGTGGTGCCAATCTGCAGCAGACAGTCCCCTGAGCAGCTGACGACCAGTGGCTGGTGGAACCCATTTGACATTATCCACGTCCAGCATAACGTGCCCAAGAGGCTCAGTAGCTAAAGCTGCTGGAGGAGAAGGGAGAGACAAAGATAGCTACAGGTGATGGTGAAGCTGTTCCAAGCTGCAGCTTCAAGAAGATTGCATAAGCTTGATCCCTCAGGAGCCCTCAAGTTTTTGCACATGAACCATTGTGATTTACTGCTCATTACTACAACTGAGGTCGGTTGAAAAATACATTTCAGCTTAGGTTTCCTAAAGATGATTAAAGGATGGGAAGAAAGGGTTTCTGAGATCAGGCAGGGCACCCACCCGGTAACACGGTAACTTTCTCTTTCGCAATGAGGCAC
>NW_010519668.1:22536-32575 GCF_000687285.1 Phaethon lepturus
GAATACCATACCTCATTTGCAGCCACACCGGACTGCCATCTCTACACTACACACCGTGCTGCTGAACGTGCAGCTGAAGCCTGCAGTGGCCATTTCTTCCCTGCTGCCTCACATGTCAAAATCCCAGCCGCTACTACCCGCCAAGTCTCTTCCAGAATCACAATGTTTTAAATCCCTCTTCTGAAAAAAAAAACCCACAAAAACAACAAACAACTGTCTTTCAAATAATTCTGAAGCCTATTAGTTTATTTTTATCCAAGTGAAGTCCATTTCACTGCGCTGCAATACAGGCTGCTGCTTTCCTCATGTGCTTCTTTCAATTGTTATTACTCACATATTTCCACAACGGAGTTTATTCTCATCTCGATTATTAATGAAAACCATTAAATGAAACAGGACCAAACCATTGAAGCAGTGAATAAACACCTTGCCCAGAACCCAGTTTTACCAATTCAGAGCTGTTTTCACCTGAAATGTGTTCAGATTGATTGGACTCAACCACCACTACTAAGATTTCTTTTTTTTTTTAAACAAGCATCAAGCACAACAGGACAACAGCAAACAAGTTTTAATCTGTGGTTTTGCTGAAGATACTCATCAGCTACTTGAAGCTTATTTCTCTAAAGTCAACATAAACTCATTGTCAAGGAAAGCAGCAAGCAGCAGGCACAGGCCACTGGAAAACATCATTTTAGGCCCACAATAATTCCATATCCTGATTTAAATATGGCAGCGATAAAAAAAAATGTTCCATCAACAGTTTTCACTTTAACTAGCTTGGCACTAGTGGAATATCTCCATACTGCAAAATAGCTTGATTTCAGTGCAGCATCATCAGAACACAGCCCCATTCTGCTGGGAGCACATGGAAACCTTTTCCTGCATGGTTTATCATTTGTTTCATTTAAACTTCTCCACAGCAAAGTCTGACACTTTCACATTTTGTAAAGAAAGGCCTAGGCTGCAATGGTATACAAACAGCTCTTTGGAAACAGAGGTCCTGAGGACAAAATTTAATAGATAAGGATATCGCAGCAATACGTATTTTTGGAACATACGCAAGAATAACAGAAGTAAAGCAGTCTTTTCAGAGCCCACAAATGAACACAGCAGCTGGTGAAGTGTCAGGGTACATCCTTTCATTTAGCAGTAAAATGTGGGCTTAAATTTTTACTGTAAATTTCACTTACTTTCCAAATATCAGCATCATACCTGTGCCCTCTCTTTCTGAGCACAAGTTTTCCTTCATTTTTCCTCAAGTCTTAGAAGTTAAATCCAACCAGCAAACCACTCCTGGGCTGCACTCTAGGTGCTTTCTGAAGCGAAACTTTAGAGACGGAGCCAAGTCTGGCAGCGGTCACCCCCTAATCCACAGGCAGGGATTTAGGGTTGTAACCTAAATGTCTTGTCCTCATTCCTCCAGCCTTCAGCACATTTATTCATGTTTTAACTTACTGTATTCTCTCTCTTGCGTGATTTTGGGTGAATGAATAAAACTAGTGGTGCCTTCAAGCTTTCAGACAGTGCTAGAGGAGGCTTCTAACTTGTCACACTCCCCACTAGCATACCTTAAAGACCATGGCAGTCAGGTAAGTCCCCAGAGACTGGAAAAAGGGAAACATTGCACCAATTTTTAAAACAAAGGGTAGCAAAGGAGGAGCCTGGGAACTACCAACCTACCAGCCTCCCCTCTGTGCCTGGGAAGACCATGGAGCAGATCCTCCTAGAAGCTATGCTAAGGCACATGGAGGGCAAGGAGGTGCTTTGAGACAGCCAGCATGGCTTCCCCAAGGGCAAGTCCGGCCTGACCAACCTAGTGGCCTTCTCTGATGGAATGACTACATCAGCGGACAACGGAAGAGCTACAGATGTCTATCTGGATTTCTGTAAAATCTTTGACACAGTGCCCCATAACATCCTTCTCCCTAAATTGGAAAGATATGGATTTGAGGGGTGGACGAGGAATTGGTCAGATGGTCATATCCAGAGGGTAGTGGTCAACGGCTCAATGCCCAGTGACAGAGATCAGTGACGAGTGCTATCCCTCAAGGGTCTATATTAGGACCAGTGCTCTTTAACATCTTCATCAACGACACAGACAGTGGGATCAAGTGCACCCTCAGCAAGTTTGCAAGAGACAACAAGCGGAGTGGAGGACTTGACACACCTGAGGGACAGGATGCCAGAGGGACCTGGACAAGCTTGAGGAATGGGCCCATGTGAACCTCAAGAGGTTCCACAAGGCCAAGGGCAGGGTCCTGCACCTGGGCCAGGGCAATCCTCACTATTACTACAGGCCGGAGGATGAAAGGATTGAGAGCAGCCCTGGCCAGAAGGACTTGGGGAACTGGTGGATGAAGAGTTGGACATGAACCAGCAATGCGCGTTCACAGCCCAGAAAGCCAACCATATCCTGGGCTGCATCCAAAGCAGCGTGGCCAGGAGGTCGAGGGAGGTGATTCTGCCCCTCTACTCCGCTCTGGTGAGACCCCACTTGGAGTCCTGCGCCCAGCTCTGGAGCCCTCAGCACAGGAAAGACATGGACCTGTCGGAGAGGGTCCAGAGGAGGCCACAGAAATGATCAGAGGGATGGAACACCTCTCCTATGAGGACAGGCTGAGAGAGTTGGGGTTATTGAGCCTTGAGAAGAGAAGGGTCCAGGGAGACTTTATTGCAGCCTGCCACTACTTAAAGGAGGCTTAGAAAAAAGATGAGGACTGATTTTTTAGGAGGGCCTGTAGCGATAGGACAAGGGGTAATGGTTTTAAACTAAAAGAGGGTAGATTCAGACTAGATCTAAGGAAGAAATGTTTCACAATGAGGGTGGCTGAGGTGCTGGCACAGCTTGCCTGGAGAGGTGGTAGATGCCCCATCTCTGGAAACATTCAGGGTCAGGTTGGATGGGGCTCTGAGCAACCTGATCTAGTTTAAGATGTCCCTGCTGACTGCAGGAGGGTTGGACTAGATGACCTTTAAAGGTCCCTTCAAATCCAAACTATTTGATGATATTCCATACCATATGACATCATGCTCAGTATATAAAGCTGGGGGAAAAAGAACAAAGGGGGAGACATCTGGAGTGATGGCGTTTTGTCCTCCCAAGTAACCATTACACATGACAGAGCCCTGCTTTCCTGGAGATGGCTGAACTGCCATCTGCTGCCTGCCAATGGGTAGTGAATGAATTCCTTATTTTGCTTTGCATGCACTCATGCTTCTTGCTTTACCTATTAAACTGTCTATCTCAACCCATGAGTTGCCTCACTTTCACTCTTCTGTTTCTCACCCTCATCCCAACAGGGAGGAGTGAGTGAGCAGCTGTGTGGTGCTTAGTAGTTGGCTGGGATTAAACCATGCAAGCGACTTGCTCAACGGTCTTCACTTCAGGAAACAAATCCCACACTCTGGTTCTTTGCACAAGTGACTGGGGACATAGATAAAAGCAGCTGGCTATGGTTCACCTACTGAAAGGGGAGGAAGTGCTGCTGGATGGAACAGGAACCCAGCGAAACAGCAAGGCAGTGTTCATGTGTCACTCCACTGGACAGCAGGTGCAACCCTTAATGTAACTCAGAATTTACTGCTAATGACCAGCTCTTCCTCTGCAAACCTCCTATTCAGCTGAGCCTGCTGTAACACTTCCTTTGCTTTTCCAACGAGCCCTGAAACCTCACGTCCTGCAGGTCACCCTCCAACTCATGGGGATCTGCCACCATCACTTATGATCTTGTCTTGCCTCTGACTGGCTCTTGTCTTCAGAGACCACCTCAGAGGCAGGCAATACCATCTAACCCATCATCTATGCCATCACAGCCTCTGATTACTAATGAACTTGTGCTGCTTTCCTGTGGGAAATGTTTCCTTTCCTCCCTGGTATGACAAAGTGCAAACCACACAGGTCTCACGCACAAGACATCAAAACCTAACATGTCAGCTGTCATGAGAAACTCTGAATGCCCTACTTGTCCTTTATTATACGACACTGTAATTCACTGTCAGAACAGAATACATCAATTCTAAATTATACTACTGTTTAGGAAACAGAGTGGTTCAAAGGCTGTCACTAAATTAAGATCTATAAAACTCAGGTTCATTTCAACTAGGGAAGGGATCGTGCCCCTGTACTCAGCACTGGTGAGGCCGCACCTCGAATCCTGTGTTCAGTTTTGGGCCCCTCACTACAGGAAGGACGTTGAGGTGCCGGAGCGTATCCAGAGAAGGGCAACGAAGCTGGTGAGGGGTCTGGAGCACAAGTCTTATGAGGAGCTGCTGAGGGAGCTGGGGTTGTTCAGTCTGGAGAAGAGGAGGCTGAGGGGAGACCTTATCGCTCTCTACAACTACCTGAAAGGGGGTTGTGGCGAGGTGGGTGTTGGCCTCTTCTCCCAAGTAACCAGTGATAGGATGAGAGGAAATGGCCTCAAGTTGTGCCAGGGGAGGTTTAGATTGGATATTAGGAAAAATTTATTTGCTGAGAGAGCGGTCAAGCATTGGAACAGGCTGCCCAGGGAGGTGGTGGAGTCACCATCTCTGGAAGTGTTCAAAAAACATGTAGACATGGCACTTCAGGACATGGTTTAGCGAGCCTGGTGGTGTTGGGTTGATGGTTGGACTTCATGATCTTAAAAGTATTCTCCAACTTTAATGATGCTGTGATTTCCTGGTCCATGAAACGTGGAAAAGATCCTGTCATAATTATGAAACCTTTACAACCTGTGTTTAGTAGGGAGGCTATGGAGATGGTTACATGATACACACACTTTCCATGCTCTGACCATTTCTTTTAACAAGCTTTAAGTACATATCCTTGGCTCTAAGCTCTCTTTACTGAATCTGATCTCACACCTCCCTCTGGAAGCACCAGCAAAAGCCAGAAGTCAGAAGCCCTGTCATAGCCATACCCCCAATCACCAGTGTTTTTACACACTGATACAGAGATGCTTTCTTTAACTGCTGCGCACTTTGGCTGGGCTAACATCAAAGTCACCCGGTCTGGCCACTTGCACTGTGATGTCTGAAGGATCTCCAGATCTACTGCTCTTCTCAGCGTGCAGTCCAGCCATCAAAAAAATTCATAAATCCTTACCTTTAATTTGATACAAATCCATGCAGTGTTCTGACAGCTGCTCTTCAGTCGTCCCCACACCTCAGTATTACTGAATCGACTTGTTTTTAAACTATCCCACAGTTAGTATTATCACATGAAAATCCAGCCAAGATCAGAGACTAAAGCAAGAATATTGGTCTTTTGTAAGAAGCCATTCAAAAGAAGTAAGAAGAGTCTTGTGTTTCAGGGTTTCAGAAAACAGACCAATACTGCTGTCATGAAACAACCATACAATGGCCTCAAATACACCATGGACATTTGAAAGCCCTTTCTTTCAGGATATTTTCTGTTTCTATATGTATCTCAATTCCACAGCAATTCAAGGAACAGATCACTGCTTTTGGGCTGTGAAACAAAAAATCTGAAATTATAACCTTTACTTTCCCCAAGAATTCTCCAGACTTCAATTATATGAACATCTTAAAAGATATGTTAAGACTTTGAAAATAAGCTAGCTTGTTTTCGAAATACTGCTGCCTAGATATTACAACATATTATTACAAATAAGTGTTAATATATCTGAAATTTTATCTTCTATATTTTCTTAATTTTACAGTAAAAAAGACCAAATCTGTGAAAGGCCAGCTGGCTCCAGTATCATCACAATGCAGACCAAAATCCTACCTAGTGGTATTTCAGTAGCACACTGTCTCAAAAAAGATTTGACTATATGGTATTTCTTATTCTTCTGCATGTCCCTTAACTCCCTACAGTAACAAACTAACGGCCTGATCTGGCACTATTAGTCATCACAGTGTGTCTGTCAGTTGACAGAAATGTGACAGAAAGGTTTTCTCTCGTTGTTCCCTAATTTATATTTAGGTGATAATCAAAGACAATGGAATTTCTGGATAAGGCTGAATTGTAAAGCTTCTGATTTTTTTTTTTTTTTTCACTTTGAAGACATATTATTTTTTGTTTCATGTAGCTATTTAATAATGGCTCACTTAAAGAGTAGAGGCAACATAAGCTTCTACTCGTATTTCTGACAAATGAGTTGCATTGGGTATTTTAGAGGGCCATGTTTAAGTCCATCATCTAATCAGCACTGTTTTCTTTAGCTGCTCAGAGCAATTTATCCATGAAGAGATAATCAAGACAGACTCTGTTCCACACCACATAGTGCACAAAGTAAAAACACAGAGTTACTGCTCTGATTTAGTGACACTTCATACAGATCTGTATTTACACATGGTACAAGGTAGTGGAAAACCAGGCTCAGTGAGGCTAGTGTCAGAATTTCTCCTGGTAGTTGGTGAATTCTACTATCCAATAAAATGCTCAAAACTACCAACCAACCAACAAAACCCAAAACAAACCCACACCAAAAAACCACCCCCCAAAAAATACCACAAAGAACCCCAAAACCCTAACTTAACCATGAAGTGGGTTGAAGTCATGCAAAAAAAGCTTACTTAAGCGCAGTATTTCCTTCCCTCTCTCCTGAGTCTTTCCTAGTTTGTCCATAAATTGGTGGGAGTTTTGAAAACACACTACTTTGCCTCCTAGATTAAAACAGTGTTCACAAATTATTCTCTAATACCCAGATACATGATTGCCAGCCTCTCCCCATTTATTTTTAAATGTGATTTCCACGTTAGAAGAATATGTCTCCACATGTCTACTGGCTTTACATATTCTCTAACGAAGCATTTTTCGCCTGTATCCCACACTTAAAACTGAGCTGAAATGACACCGGAATGAGAAGGGGACGTAAAAGGGACTGTGTTTAGCTTCTTGGCCCGCGTGTTGCAGGAACAGGATGCTCTGGTAGACAACGGCCAGTTCAAAAGGAAAGGGCATTATGTCTCACTTGACACAGGGAAGTTGCTTTCAAGGGATTAAGTTTGTTTATCGGCACTTTTGAATACCATTTCCAAATATGAAAACACTTATTACTAAAACCTTAAAATGATAACAAAACACCATCACCTCCCCTCCCTCTGATAAAATTCAAACTAATTCATAGCCTAGAAAGGTTGCTTTAAGATTAAGAAACCTTATCTCTCTGGGCACATCTAGGAAAACAATGCCAAAGAATGATACAATCCAGTTCTGAAAATTACACCGGTGGCTTATTGTTGCCTGAAGACTGACTGAGAAGCAGGCTGGGCTGGAAGGAGGCCACCGCAAATGTAGGTTCCTCTAGGGTACGTGGCACAATGCATGTGATTCAGAAGGCTATACCCTTCCTCCAGAGGAGAGAAATGTTGATTTATATGGATTGCAAATAGACAGAAACTACTGAACATTGGGAGAATGAAGAGGACATCCTCCAGCCATCCCCCTGTATCTCTGCAGCAGTGGGTGAGATTCATAGGCCCCAGGAGACCACAAAAGACAACCAACATCCATGCTTGGCTGGGAAGCAGGCATTCAGGCTGCAGCCACTGGCCCCAGCACCGCTTCTGCTGGTCTATGCAGTTATCTATACAGTATCAAAAACCTATGCAGTCCCAGAAGCGGAGACAAACTTGCCTCAGTAGTCTCCTGTCCCAGTGAAGTTCTCTCATTGCTGACCCACAACATCACAAACCTCCTTGTGCCCTCTCCCTATGGCCATACAAACCTCACACTCTCCAGCAGCCAAGGGGAATGGAGAAAGTCTCTAACCCATCGTTTACAGCCTACGGGACATGGCTCTCTTGAAAGCTGATGGAAAAGCAGTTCACCAGGGGTTATACAACATAATAATCTGGATGCAACCTTTTGGCTCAAGAAATCCACAGGCCAGTAAAGGGGTATGTGTAGAAGGGAATATCCCTTTATGCTCACCTCATCCTTAAGCGCTCCCCATCCAGAGATGATGCCAGAGTCAGGGCCCTAAGCTAACTGTACCTTTGATCTCCCTCAGCACAGGAGTTCCCACTCTGCCCTTACACCTCCACCCTTGCATCTCCCACACCATGTAACCCTGGCTCAGTTTAAGCCTTGTTACGTTTACTAGTCCATGTCCAAACAGAGCTCTTCTGCAAAACTGAATTAACTTTTCGATAGCAGAGATTACTGCTGTTTTTGTAAAGGATGCAGCCTCAAAGGAAACAAAGAATTTTGTTGTACAAGAAGGAAACTACCAAACAGCTAGGAATCGAAATCCCAAAGTGGACTAGACCAGCCAACCTTTCAGTGACTTGTCCTAACCCCTGAAGAGCAGCAGGACACGACAGGGACAAACACCTAATGGCACAAAAGCAAACCATTTCTCCACCAATGCACTATCCCAAGCTCTCAAACAGGTCAATGTCTGGTTTTACCAGTGCATACTCAGATCAATTCTAGCCAGAAGAGCCTGCATTATTAACAGACAGTTCATTAAAATTGATCTTAGAAATGCCAGTTTTATTCATATTCCATGCTGTGATTTCTAAAGGGATTCCTTGCTTCTTGCACACCAGAAGCAAGAGCATTCATCTGTACATGTAGTGTTCGTGTCCTTCAGTGTCCTTTGGCTTGTCTCCTCTATAAGACAGCTACATCCAAAAATTTCTGAAGCTGTCTTGATTTCTTCTTATTTATTGTCAACTTATAAAATGTTTCTCAAAACACTCACTAGGCACATGCACTAAATACTTGGCTAACGGCATGAGTCCAGCTCCCTCTCACAGCAAAAGCCTGCACTACTAGATAAGCCTTAAAGCATGACTAGAAAGCCAAAATATATATGCTACCCATTTCCATCCCAGCCAGAACTCTTTTGAGACAATCTCTCCCACTGGAAAATGTAAAGGCTGTCAATTTTGCATCAGGAGCAGGGTAAGTCAGAACTCCAACCAAGCAATGCTGTGAAGATTAAAGTTCACTAAAACTAAGCATCTCCGTGTCATTGGAAAAGACTCCATTTCAACCTTGAAGATGGCAAGAGAACTACATGAACTTGGAGGAAAGGTGAAGCATTAAAAAAACCCACAAACATCGCCCGAAGCAGAAAATTCCAGACTTGGATTCACATATTTAAATGGCCTAAGTAGTCCTGAATTTAGACATGCATTTTTTTGACCAGAAAAACTACACTGCTGACTCTTGTGGGTATACTGAGGCCCATTACACACACGCAGCAAGGACAGCTAATTCCAGTGCGCATCCACTGAGAAGAGGTTCTGGGGACACAATAATGCCACTCCCAAAAAGCACTTTTAGTGCAGTGAGGATACAGAGATGAATTCAGAGTGTCCAAGTTAGACCTTTGCCTCCAGGAGAACTTTAAATCAACGCCCTCCTTCCCTTCATTGTGGCTGAGGATAACTGGGGAATTTCTGTTCAAAAACACCTTCATCCAACCCCAGTTCACCCCAGTGCACGGACAAATTATTCACTCCGACTGCAGTGCAACACAGAGCACTGTAGTCCTCATTGCTTTCCTGCAATGGAAAAAGCAAAAGGCAGATGCCTTCTGCAGTAGCTTCAAAGTGATCTACTGATCTGTCCATCATACACAGGTAAGCAAATTTTGAGATTCAAATCAGACACTTCAAGTCTGAGGAAACCAATGCAAAAGATTCACTTTTTTGGATCACATGATGGGAATATGCATCTGCCCACGTGATATGTAAGGAACACCACCTCACTGGCTTGCACGGCTTCTGAGACAGTATTTGTGAATACAATCAAAAGAGCCTTGCAAAACTTAAGGGGTTCAACAGAAAGAAATAAGACTACTCCTAAAAGAGCAAACATGTTGGGACTCATGGAGCATGTTTCCTAACCCAGCTCTCCTCTTACGACCAAAGCCAGCCTCAGTATCAGTGGTCTTCTCAAAATTACCAGCCCCAGTCTACAAAAAAGACAACACAGCAGAAATTGCCAACAGCTTTCTTAAGATCATACAGCAGCTACAAAGGTAATGAAAATGATAAAACTTCGCCTTTCCTCTTCTACCCTTTAATAGCAGACATCCAAATGAAACATCAGAGTACAATTACAGTCATGTACTGGTTC
>NW_010519668.1:32606-37992 GCF_000687285.1 Phaethon lepturus
CATGCCATTTGGCTTTGGTGTGAACATCCAGCCTAGTTTGAAGCATGTATTTTTGAAGAATACAAAGTTTTAACACAAGTATTTAGCAAAAAAACCAAACTAATACACCTTGAGGCCCTAAGCCAACAGTTTGATTGCATAGCACTACATGTAACTCATATTGTACATTTTTCCTACTCTGACTTAAGTCCCCGTTTAGCAACCTTTTGTACTTATAAAACCAAGTTGTATGGCTGCCAAAGTATAAATGCACACCAAGTGTTTAATAAGATTTTTTTAGGGGAAAAAAAAATCTTCTATTAAAACATGAATATATTGTGGATGATAGCATGACAAGGTAAAGCAGGAAGTATACTATTCATCTCTCTGTGTTTTGTTTTGTTAAAAAAGCTACAGAATTTATTTGCAGCCCCGGTTAATTCAGTGCCCTTTACCCTCGCTTTTTAAAATCACAAGCAAAATTTATAATCCAATAAACTTCATGGATAGGTTTTCACCTTCACAGCAGCAGCACATGTCATGCATCTCCAATCATCTGAAACATCCTAGTGTCGCACACAGAGAGGAGCTAAGGCTGGAACCACAACTAAGGAAATCCATTTTTTCTTCTCTCCTTTTGTCTTTTTCTAGCTATTCCGCAATATTTTATTTCATAGTTGAAACACCAAGATGAAGTATTTAAGCATGAGGCATGCAACCTCTAACCAGGTAAGATATTAAGTAAAGCAAAGATTAAACTTTAATATGAACAGAGGTGTTTTAAAAGGTGACAAAACATCTGAAAACTGTTCTAGTGATTTGTTTTAAATTGGATCACAGTGAAAACTGTGGAATAGTTTTAAAATACAAAAAGACCAAATCTACTACCAAACAAAGAAAAGAAGATATTTCATTTCACCTCAAGAAAAAACTTTTAAGTGGCTACGACATTTTGCTACAGTAGGAATATCATACAGTGAAGATTTTCTTTGGATTCTGGGACCTGAAGTGATGGAAGGCTGAGGACCCTCAACTTCCAAGGAAGCCAGCAGCACTCAGCACCTTTTCAGCATTTAGTCCCCATCTACCAGGCAGTAATCTACAAGGGAAGAAAGATCTTCAGCTTTGCCTCAAGCATTTTGGACAGATGACAATTTAAGGAAGGGTTACTATTGGTAGTATAAACTGCAGTTTATATTTTTGTCATTTAGCTGTTCTTCCATGTAGCCAACGGTAGAAAAAAAAAAATTATTTCAGAACTCCAGAGTAACCAACCACTTCTTAGCACAAACAATTTCTTTGTTACCTATCTATATCCAATAAGGAAACTCAACCTTCACTGTAAAAATGTGAAATATGACCTCAAGTGGTCTAGCTGTGCAGACATACGCAGCACCGGTACAGTGTTCTCTTGGAAGCATAAAAACATGAAAATAAGCATACAAAATATTCATCACTGTAATCTCCCAGCGGAAATTGCTAGTGATCCCCATTTCTGGCAGGCTACCTGAGAAGGGAGAAGTGTTTTATTGCATTTGTTTACATTGATTTACCCCAGCATTTCAGCACTTCTGTACACTTATTAGCTGACACTATACATATGTTCAAAATAATGGGAAAATATAAGATTAAACCAAGGTATGCTATACTAGGTCAAACAAGAAACCGTTAACTTTGTAAAATTTTACATTAAAATCCAAACTTTGCAGATTTTGCGCCATCTTTCTTATAATTATATTCTTTGCAGTGTCCCATGTGCTTTACTGTAAGGATTGCACAGGCAGATCAGTTCACAAATTAAGCACCTACAACTTGTACCTACCTTGAAGAAAGGAGAAGATGTGCATGCAGGTTATTCTCCCTGGAACTGGCTGCTCTTTGAAGAGCAGGACTGTTAAAAGACAAATCTGTTTACTGAATCTGGAAAGTATTTATTAGAGATACACAATCAATTTCTAATAGAGATATTAATTAAAATTTTAGCTATGTAGAACAGTAGAAGAGATTGCATAGCCCTCTTAGGGGGCTTAAAGTTATAGTCTCCATAACCTTGCCTAATTTGCACCTGCATTTTTAATTACTTACACAGTTGAGTGTGAGCATCTTCAAAGCAAGTATAATTCTGAGTGAAAGACACAGTGCAGGTTGCACTACAGAACTGTAGAAAGTTACTGAACATAAAACACAAAGTTAAAAATTGTCAGAAGGTAAGGGCAGTTTGGATACACACAACAGTTATGAAGTTTTCAGCCAAGACATGAAATGAAACAGAAATTCAATGAGGTAGAAAGAGAGGAAAAATTCCAGATGGCAATAAAGCCAGTCCCTCCGCTGCACCTGCCGTGGTGGTGGGACGCGAGGCAGGTCAGAGAGGAAGCCAGCTCTGCTGGAACTAAGCCGCAGGAGACAGCAGACAGATTTCTGGATTAAATAAATAGCTCCTGTTGGGAAACCAAGCAAAAGCGGTCTCAAATTATTTCTTGTAGCAGATGGGCAAGTAACTGAAGGGCTTGAACTGTTTGATTTTTATGGCAGTACGAGGAACCAAACAGCTTGCATGCTAGAAACACATCATGGCAGGGGAAATTGATGGTGAATGCCACAGGAAACTATGACACAAATATTTCTGAAAGGGTTGGAAATGACACATTAGCATGTGCAGGGCCAGTGAGAGACTGTTTTATGGATAAAAGTGATGTAAAAATAAGCCCATCATCAAGGAAGACAACAGCTATCCTAAAAAAGTTAGGAATGTCAGTTATGAAGATCTTCACTCATTTTCTGAGCAGAAAATAAAGCATAAAGTACTTATTTCAGGTAGAAGAACACAGAAATAAAGTACAGGGTGCACTGGAAAAAGAAACACTTATTCCAGATCCTTATGTGCATGTCAAAAGGTAATAAGCAACCTGCATTGTAAGTTTATCTATAAATTTGCCTGCATTATCAGTTTACAGTTCTAGGCGGATCTGGTTTTGTATAGAATTGGACCCTGGCAAGCCAAGCAGAGGTACTCTGTTGACCACTAGTGGATAGACAAGGATGAAACAGGTCCCAAGTGCTCCAATCACTCTTCACTCTAAGAACGCCCAATTTATCAGCTATTCAAGCTCAAAATTAAAGAGCTCCCTCATGTTTAACAGTGAAAATTTTGTGTATCTATGTAACCAATAAGGAAGTATTTCTAGCCATTTTTAAAATTAAAGGATTTCCCCATGGGGCTGAGAATAAGAAGCTCCTTCCTAAGAAGTAATCACTTGAACATTTGCAAGATATTACAAGAGAAGACAGGAATTTAAAATGTCATTTGAAACAGAGCTATGTTACCTCAGTCATTCACAAAATGGCTAAAATATTCCAGCTACAGTAACATGCATGCTTTTCCCAGGTCCCCCCCTACCATCTCCCATCTCTTAATACATCTTTGACACTGACACACACCTTCCATTTTTTGTAAACTAATTCTCCAGGAGGTCTTGCTCTTTCTTTTCAAAGCATGATGATGGTAGGAGAGTGGGAAATATTCAAGTCTCAGAGGCTCTTTCTAAAGATGAGTAGCATAAAAAAAATACCACCTGCCAACAGCTGCTTATTTAAAACCAGCCAACTTCAGCTCTGCTATGTCTAGTAATTGCTTTGTGGCTGATGGACATAGAACTTTATAGGTCAAAATGAAAAAAAAAAATCTCATCTGAGAAACAAAAGAAGCCAGTCATGTCTGTGCATTCCTCTTAAGGAACTAGATTACACAAACAGAACTGCCAAGCTGGTATCACTGTGAAAATAATTTTCATTGAGAATTGTATTGCTCATGGTGAATCCTCCAGTGACAAGAACACATGCAGAGGCCAAAGGTTTCATCTTCTCAAAGAAAGCAAAAAAAAAACCTCTCCTATAAAACGAAAGCCTGAGGAGTCCCAACTCTCCAAATCATACACTCAAGCAATATTTTGGGTCTTAATTTCATTCAGAAATACGTACACTATATGAAGGACAGACATGTCCCTAGCACATATCGGGATTGCTCATATGGCAGATCTTAGACTAACACCAATTTTGGTGCAGGGATTAGTTACTTGGGGAGGAAAATATTCTTAGAGTTTTCTCAGAGGTTTGGAATATTAGCACCAGGGGAAAAGGCAACACGTATTACACATATTATTTGTACAAAAGCTCAGACTGATGTAACACTAGATAGATATTTACTGATTGTCAGTAAGATAAAGTTAATCGATCAGTAAGTGGATCAATTCATTAGGAAATGCTGCCTACTGATGCCTATTTTACTGCATTGCACACAGCTCATATCCCCAACCTGGATTAAGAAAAGGGCATTAACACAGCAGAACACATAGACTCTCTATACCTCACCCTCTAGCCTCAACTTGGGGGCACAAAGATTTCAGTTCTATAAGCATATATTATCTACAAAAATGTATTTCTTGTCCTGGTCAAAGAGGCACAGGCATTGAACAAAACTCCACTTTACCAACTACCAAAAGATAACCCCCACCGCCAACAATAAAAATAATCCACAGTCCTCCACTTTCTTCTTCACTAGGTTGTTGTGACTTTAACCAGACAGATCTTTCAATGTTTGAGGCAGTTCACAAACACAGCCCAACAGATCTTGGGCTGAAATCCTAAGAATATATCCTTTCATTGTTCTAATTGTCATAGCAATAGAAGATTACGTATAGTATCTTCTAGAAGCTGAGATATTATTTTACTTCCCAATAGTGTATACTAGTATTTGCTACTGGTATCCTTCACATGAGGAAAATCTGCCATTTGCAGTGCAAGAGAACACAGACTGACAGCACAACGACAGAAGAAACATCATGGTGTAACACATCATCCTTGGATTTGGAAGAAATAGAAATGGAAAAGTTTCTGATTGATAAAGCTGGCATAAGTTATACTAGACATCTCTGCCTCGTCTCCTATGTTCTTGGTCTTAGGAAAACAAAAGCACCTGGCTTGAACTGCAGAGAGTGAAACAGGTAAATGAATTTATTGGAATACTAACAAAATCCAGCACTGACTGTGGAAGCATAAGTGCTGATGAATAGTATAAATTTATGTCTGCTTAACAAGCTTAATAACTGTCCAAGTTAAAAAAAACCACATGTGTGATTGATCATGTTTTTAAATGTAATATGAACATGCATGTCTGTGAAAGACAACACACTGTATCATCTCAGTTCCAAGCACTCCTTCTAAACAATGAGAAATTTACTGATGATTTCTAATAAAACAATATTCTCCCCTAATATACTGGAACATCCTCTGTATTGGGTAAGTGAGGATACATTCATTTGGAAAATTCAGTCTACCATTTTCAAGCTAATCGTTTGTTTTCTTCAACATTAGCACTGGACTGTTACTCTGGCACTGAATTCTATCC
>NW_010519668.1:38023-40123 GCF_000687285.1 Phaethon lepturus
GGTCAAAATCAGTATTTCTACTGCTGCAAGGGAAGTTTACATCCTGCTGGAAAAATTGTACTGTTAACTTCTTTTGGCAAGGAAAAAAAGGCAATGTAAACAAAATTATATTTACACAATAAGCAGCAATTCTATGAATACATTAGTAATTAAATGTTTCCAAAACAGTTAAGAATTCACAAGTGAAAACCTTGAAGATTTGACATAACATGTTTTGGATTCTACACATTCCTTGTATTAACTACTTTAATAGCAGTTTTATGTCAATAGCTATTACACACACATAGCACTAAGGTTCAGCTGTGGTCATATGGGAGGAAACTTCCAAACAAACATTATGAATGTTTCAAAGGTTACTTCTTAAAGGATGAAACCAATCCTATGTTTGCCTTGGTACTAACATTGTCTATTTCCACATTGTATGTTGAATATTATAATAAATCTACTGTTAGAAGATAATGTTGAAACTGCATTGATACTTACAGCCTGTGTGCCAGGCTGGACAAATTCATATGAAACGTATAGCCCTCCCTCTCCATAAGGCTCTATGTGCCAAAGCTGGCATTTTAAAAGTGAGATGGGCAGGCAAGTGAGGTTTGTGTCAATTCATAACAAAAGGGCAAATTTCAAAGGCCTTAACGCTATGCCACTCAAGTCATAGAAGTTTTGCTGCTATTTCACACAAAAGCAAGACTGTGGGCATGGCTGTTACATGAACAAAACCCGCCTGCCTATGTAAGGGATCAATTTCTGCACTTACAAACTGCAGAGCTCATCCACTGCTTAATGCTGTACTGGGATTAACTGGAATGTACTGTCCACAGTAGGTTTGGGCTTTTTTTTTTTTTAGATTTAAACATGTTAAAGTGTGAAAGTTTGTATTATCACTTCCAAAGCTCTGAAAAGTATCCACTGTGAACAACAGTTGTGTATTCTACAAAGAGACTATCAGAAAGTAACTGAGAGATCTCGGTGAGATAGATGCATCAATAACAGCGTCATGATGCTTCCATCAAGGAAGCCAGTTAAAAATGATGCATATCAAAGGCAGTTTCTTGCATCTGGAAGCAAGTCAGTTTGACAGTGGTCTCCTCAAAACCAAGAAAAATCTCTAAACCAATACACTTAACCTGGAAAGGCCCAGTGAATCGCAGACAGACTCATTTCTCACCATAGCCAATATTCTGCAAGAACATTACACGGCTTGTGGGTTAATGGAGAGTTATTAACACCAAATGCTTTTACAGCTCCAACACAATCTGATGTAACAGTTACAGATGCTGTAATCCAATGCCTTGGAGAGACTCAATTTTATACATGATATATTCAACTATTGGCAAAAAACAGTGTAGCAAGTAAAACACTAGACATAGCTTGGGTAAACTGTAAGAAACTAACAGACATGGTTTTATAAGGGCACAGCCGTGTTTAAATGGAACTGTAGAAGACACATTCTAGAAAACAGCTACTGCCATTACTTTGTCTTAAAAAAAGTCATAATGTCATTTGACAATGTCATAAAAATTGCTGTAACACAAGCAGCTGCCAACACCAAACTTGCAGGAAGTGAACATCTCTCGTAAGGAGCTTAAGAGACATTACCGTGCCAGCATCCCTGAAACCTCCTTCCTGGCAGGTATCTCAGCGGGGACAGGATGCTGGTAAAAAAGGTCTCGCAAAATGAGGTGCTGCCTCGAACCAGGAACCATCAATTACTGCTCTGGAGTCTGACATGTGTTTTGCCTAAGCCTACAGTTATTGCTAATATCTTTCAAAAAAAAATATGCAACGAGCACAGGGTAGGAAAACCGTTGACAGTCAGAGCACCATGACCTGCCATTTCTCACCTTGCCTAAACTGGTGTGGAAATGGAGTGTTTTCTGCGGGAGACAAGAAACGACGTGGCACGCTGCTGCGGTCCGCCTCCCCCCGCGGCAGCCCTGCACCCTTCCCCGGCTCCCCGCCTGCTCCCGTCCCGCAGACGCGACCTCCCGGCGCAAGCTGAGCGCGAGACGGGCGGCACACGGCATTTCGGTGGCGCATGAGGTCCGGTAAACGGGCCGCTGCGCCAGTAGAGCGGGATGGGGACGCGCTACTTCT
>NW_010519669.1:0-26146 GCF_000687285.1 Phaethon lepturus
CGGGGGCCGGGCTTCTCCCCGGTGCGACCCCGCGGGAGGAGGGCCAGGCGAGCGCGGGGCCCCGAGCCGCGGGCTGAGCTTTGCGCGTTAAACACGAGGGGAGGCCGGACAGGAGCGCCGACCCACACGGGGCGGGCAGCGCGGGGAGAACATCCCGGGAACCGAGTTGCAACCCGTCTCGCAGACAAAGCTACTGCACGAACCGATCGCTGTTTTCTAGCTAGCGCTGTGAGCGATGCGCTCCCCGTTCTTTGTTGGGTGGTTGGGGGTTTTTTTAATATACCCATAGAGAGCAGAATTATCTCGGAGGGACACCCTTGTTCTCTAACATGCAGCTGGAAATAGAGAAAATTGGGAACTCATACATTAGTCATGATACCTGATTTAAACTGTCTTCACTTCTGCCACTGCAGATTAGCACAGGATACTATTTCTAAGCCACTGACAGCAGTAAGGAGCTGTCTTTGTCTTCTTCAAGCGCTCAGCAATATGAAATTTGGTTTTAATTTCATTCCTATTGCAACAATTCCTGACTGTGTTGAGATGGAAGAGAATAGTGGACAAATAAAATTAGGAATTGGTACCTTCCCTGCATTGGGACTAACAAGTGTGTCTCCTCCCCCCCTTAAAACTTTTCTGTAGTATCAGTTTGAGACCCAAAGTGATCGCCGATTGCTACTTTATCACAAAACAAACGGGAAAATCATAGCTCTGCTCAGAAGTTGCCCAAGAGCGATGGGAAACCGCAAATCCCGCGTCATTTACACAGATCGGTACCTCTGCTAATTTGGGGCTGTGTTGAAGCTCTTCAGCTCTCCTCTCCTCTGTCTCCACAAGACAACAGGATTATTTGATTGTGTAGGAATATGTATGAAAAGATTGAATGGAAGAACTGAGAAGGGAAAGAAAGGAAGAGGAGGCTTTCTTGGGTTTGGGGTTTTTGTTTGTTTGTTTGTTTGTTTTGATTGAAATGGAAAGTGTCAGTAGGCCAGAAACGGAGACAGCTGTGAATTAGGTTTAACTATGAGAAAATGCTTTTTGGCTTCCCAGGCAGCGTCCCCTGCAGCCCGCCAGCTCGCTGGCCAACAGCAGTTCTCTAAGGGACGTGCGGACCCAAAAAGCACCCAAGTCCACAAAAAGATAGACACGTTTCCTAGAGCCACAGAGTCAGCAATACATGTAAAAGCAGTGTGTGTTTGGGGTTTTTTTTAAAGACTGCTTTTTGGTGCATTTTACAGAAGTTGTGTTCTTTTCCTACAACTAGGATAAACGCCATTTGTCAATTTATGTGGAGTGACAGAAACGTAACTTTCAGTGTATCACTTTGGCAGCAAACATGGTATTTTTTAAGTGCATGCCGGACTGTTACAGAATTAAATTCCAGCCTATTAAAAATTTAGGAATTTTTTCCCTCTCAGCTACATACCTTGGTTCTGCCAGGCTGCACAGCCCAGGGGTGACGATTTGAGTAACAAAGTTTTATAGGAACCAGTGCTTAGTGTTAGAAGTTTTGCAAACAGATCAATCACCAGTTTTGTTAAAACAAAAAACATCTGAATAAGTTCTAAAAACAGTTAATTCTGATCAAAAGATACTTTTAAATCATCTGAGATTAAAACAAAGCTGAGAAAATATGTATCCCTCTACTTCCCCACTCATTTTAACAGCAACAGTGGGGATACTTGTATTATTCTATAGTACAACCTTTAATAACGTAAAGCACTATCCCCTATATCTAAAAACAATCAATAGAATCAGCATTTCATAAAAAATGTCAATCATGCTATGGTACTTTACAGCTCTCATCCAGCATCTAAGAGCTAACTAAAGTTCTTCATCCTACAGGAAAGTTTTCTTTTAAAGCCAAGTATTAAATGGCAATTGTAAACAGTGTAATAGGGACAAGATTTTAATAGGGACAAGATTTCACAGTTCATTTTTGCATCACTTGTATTATAAGGATACTTACACAAACAGTTACCAGCTTCTGAAAAACTAAGGCCAAAATGAGCTATTTAGGGAACTACTGAAATTCAATTTTTTGTGAAGGGCAACACTTCTGCTAAGCCACCAAGTCTGAATAAATAAAAACAGGAAAAAACCCTCAGATTATAGCCTGGGCAATGCAAGAAATAGAGCTATCTCAGCTTTGTTCTACTACTGATTATTGTCATTAAAACAGATGTTCTTCACAACCTTGACCAAACAACTCTGTTCTGTAATCAAACAGAAGCACAGCCTCAGTCATGAGAGATGTGTGCACTTACACTTATGACCACAGACTTACACACACTCCCCTCTTATGTAGTAATTTTCTTTGCACACACAGATGTCTGTATTTGTTCTATACCTTTTTTTTTTTTAATTTCCCCTGCACACCAGCTTTAAGAAAACTTCACAACTGGAATTTCAAAAGAATCAAATACATCAGAATTCTAAGTGATGTAAGACGAACTTGCTGATGCCAGCAGTTGAACACTAATGCCTACCGATATCAGCTGACAGGACACTAATTACTAGTTACAGGAGATGATTGCTTGGTAAAGGATCTATTCAGTGAGTTACGATTTTGAAAAATTATAAAGTACAGGCCTGATCTGTGAAAAGATACGCAGTATGAAAATACAGCATACGTTCTCAAGATGATTATCATGACAGAGATCTGTCTAATTAGGAAGAATCTATTTTAATGCTAAGATATGAAAGAGCCCAGCTGGGAGAGGAATTTAGAGGAAGACACAGAAACATGACTGTTAAGCTGACAGCAAGTGCAGCCTAAGCATGTTCCAATGACAGCTTCTAAAAAAAAAATTCATCTCAGCATTTAATCAATAGTGGTTTCAGAACAAGTACAGTCTTACAGATAATCTAGCTAGTCATATTAGTGGGAGGAGCTCCATAAATAATACAGAAAATAAGCCTTTGCAGAGCAACATACTAAAATCACTTTCCTTTTGTCAGCTGAGCTAGGGGTTATCCAGTAGATGGGCAACATTAAAAATATCACCATGAGGACAAACATGAATCCCACTCCATTAGAAACCACTCTTTAGTGGTTGTCACCAGTCAGGTTGGAAGCTGCAATCGTTGTGGCAGCACGTTTCAAACCATCTTGGGCAACAGATTAACCTTCAGAGTGGCCGCCTGGGTAGAAACCTTTTTGAAAGCTCCTACTATAATTAAATGGTTTATGTCTAAATCGATGGATGACATGGTGACACAGGCATCTGCTGGAAGGCGAACCTAGAGTCAACCACGCAGCACGTTCACTGAATATAACTTTGAAAACCAGCTAACAGACACTTTTCGGGTCTGCAAGAAGCAGCTTTCTTACACAGCGGAAAGGGTTTCAGAAGATTTCTGCTGAAGGTTCTTGCGGCTACACAGTGCTATCTAACCGAGCAAATCAGATGTACTTCAGTTACTAACACAAGCTATTTAAGTGCATGTTGCCTAATAACATCCGTAGCCAAAAAAGAATAATAATGTCATTTGGAGACTACTTAAAGCAAAGTAGTATCATTGAAGGTTGACTGAAAACAAAAAAACCCACAACCTCCATGAATGTGTCTGTGAAATCCAACTACAGCATGGCAAAAATTCTCATGACAGCTGGGGTGGCCACAAGCTTACGGCTGTCAGAAGAACATCCAGAGCTGCAGGAATTCTTCAAGGGATGAACTGAGTCTGGAGCAAAAGAAGTTAAGGAAAGAGTCATCAAGGCTGAAAAGGAACAGAAGACTAAAACAATAAAGGGAGGAAGGGGAAGCAACAAAGAAAATCAGAAAGCGAGTTAAAACTGCAAAAGTTAGAGCTTTAAGGCATTGCAGGAAGTGGAGTGATCACTATGAGTAAACACAAACAAAGCCAAAACACCCTCAAAACCACGTGCTTTCCAGCATATACATTTCAAGTTGTAGAACATGAGGAATCCAAGTCAGAATTTTTACAAAATCTTTTCAGTTGTGAACACCACTGAAAGCTCCAGTTCAGCAAGGACAGGCACATGGATAGACACACACGCATACCTAAGTACTCTGCTGAATCAGGCCTGGAAAAATATGGGGAAGGAATGCAAAATGTATACTCGTTCTCTCCTCTTCTGATGACAGATAGGTTGCAACAAGAACATTACAAAAAAAAAAGTGGATGCCATGAATTGGCATTGTTACCCACGCACTATCCTGTCAGGTTAATGAAATATGTTCTAGTTTAGGAAGCAGGATTAAGATAATTAGTCCTGATATACCACAGTGTGTCTTTCTGTTATTTTGAAAATCCGGTTCTGGAGCTACCAGCTGTAGGAGATACTCATGGAGAGAGCTAGCAGGGAGCTTGAAGGGGGGAAAGGAAATCATTGCTTGGGCACAGGCCCCATCTAAGCCTTTGATCTGTCACACTGATCTCAAGAGAATAAGGGGGTTGGAATGGAGGAGCCAGGGAGGTGGAGAGAGAGAGAAGAAAGAATACTAGGAAGAATTCCAGAGAGATGCTTCTGCGGGTTCCCTGCAGCTTACACTAGAAATATAGGTGAAGGAATTTACATTTCTTTAGCCATTCTTATACTGAGTAGCCCACTGCTTCTCAGTAAAGACTTCTCCATTTCCATTTAGCTTGAATTAACAGGGCAACAAACAAAAAATCTTTCATCAATAAAATCAAATGCCAACTTTGGTGATGAGGAAGCAGCTGTTTTCTCTCTAAGGCAATTGCTGTTTAGATGTCAGCCATTTATAAGAATTTCAGAGTGAACATGATCCCTTTGAAATTTCTGAGCTAGAAGGGAGCTTGAACCTATTGAAAATTATTCTTCATCCTCCTTCATATGGGAGACTGATGATTGTTCTGCGATCCTTGGCATAACCAATCAAGTTTAATATTCAAACAAGAACGTTTTTGTAAGTTCTTACATTACAGGAAAACAGAGATAAAGGGTCATTTTCCACAGTGGTAATTTTTTATAAGATATATACAAGTTTTGTCTTCAAGATAGAGAAATACTGTACTTTCCTCCCCATGCCAATGTGCTGACTGACACCACCATTGTTCACTGAAACTGCTATAGTTTACAATCTATAAATATACATGTATATAGCATACATTTAAAAACCTATACTAAAAGTACATAACTGAAGTTGCAGTCTTGCAGTCAATGAGTTTAAAACCACCAAAATCAAAGCACTTGTGCAATCTTTATTTGGCTTACCTTGCGCAATCCACAGTATGATGAAGTCTTCAAATACAGCCGTACACACCATTTTTCCACAGGATGTTTGCTTCATTCTGTACACAGAATTGTCAGTGCTCACCAGTGAGCAGCTATTGAATACATTTTTTTCCTTTTTGTTCCACATATCACGTCATATTTATTTACTAATTCAAACGCTGTTCACAGACATTCATTTCCTCAGAATGGCCACCACTATTGCTGCTGAGTGCTTCACATTTACCAAAAAACTGATTTTCACAATTCATTGCAAGTGAGAGGACAGTGCTCTTACTCATGTTAGAGACTGGAAACTGAAACAAAGAAATTAAGCTCAAAACGTTTTGCTATAATGCCTCTTTTTTAAAAAAGACTTAAAATACACTGTATTTTCTAAGAGCAGCCCACATCAACTTGAGTTGAATCCGTAGGTGCTTAGCATTTCTGCTAGGCAGAACCCCCTTCTCAAGTCAGGTACCTTTCCAGGTACCTGGAAAACTAAGTGCACAATTAGTGATCACCTGCAAGAAGCAGAGTTTAAGTGAACTGAGTAGCATCTCTTAAGACAGCTCAAACATTTCGTCTCAGACCCATATAGTTTGGTGAATTGCAGGCAAACCCAGAAATTAGACCTTATGGGAAAGAAAGAAAATACTACAGGCTGTGTTTCAGGAATATGTTAAAGGAAATCTTTTTGTCCCACTTTTTACGTAGAAACACCTTTCAAATAGCCTTTACTGAAGCAAAGTCAAAACATGCTGGGTTTAGAAAGTACTGCTCAGGGAAAGTTTACCTGCAGCTAGAAAACACTAAAGAGATAACACTAAAGAGATAAGACGTTAAAATAACATGAAAATCCCTGAAAGGATACAGAAAAGATGCCTGTTCATGCTTGGTCGTATTAACCAAAATACAAAATCCAGTAACTACTAGCTACATTAAAAACCAAGCCTGCATTCAGGCTATTTCCAGAGTCACTAAAGTTACTAGACAACATTCATCAGAAGTCTAGGACGCCTCCCATCTTAGCTCAGGCTTGCAGTTAACTAATGGTTTACAGCAAACAACAGCTGATTAGATTCCAGTTAGACAGGAAAAAAAATCCTTCTCATAGTATGAATAGTGAGACTTTAAATAGATTACTTATGGAGGCTGTTGAGTCTCCATCACTGAAAGCTTTAGGAACAGGTTAGACAAATTTGTCCGTAAGGACAAAATGTCATTGATTTTGCCATGGAACAGGGCGATGGATTAGGTGACTTCTTAAGGTTCCTCCCACTCCTAACTTTTCATAACATTATGATTATTTAGGGAGCTTGAAAGGTATAAACATTTTTAAGCCATTAATAACTTAATTTATTTAATTCTGACTTTGGTGTACAATGAGGAGGTTACATACGAACTTACACGTTGGTTCAGACCACAGGTCCATCTAGCACAGACCTCTATCTCTAACATTACCCATGGAGCACATACTGCCTCCCAGCCTTCAAACATTTTCCAGTTAGGTTGTGTGATTCATCTAGTTGGTAGACTCCACAGCATCTCTTCCAAGTTTTTTTCCAGCATCTCTAGAAACTCCTTGATCCAGAAAGTCATTTGAGGAAGAGTACCACATAGGCTGTCTGAAGAACTGGTTCCTCTGGTTTGTTCTGAATGAAGCTCTTAACTTCTTCAGATATCCCTCACGCTTGTATTAGAAGAGAAACAGTGAAAAGCCAATCCCACTTAACTTCTCTGCAGACCTCTCAGTTCTGCAGACCTCTTCTTACGTTCCCCGTGTCACTTTTTTCCCAAATGAAGATTCTTGGTGTCCTGGTTTCAGCTGGAACAGAGTTAATTTTCTTCATAGAAGCTAGTATGAGGCTGTGTTTTGGATTTGGGATGAAAATAACGTAGATAACATACTGGTGTTTTCAGTTGTTGCTAAGCAGTGAAGGACTGTTCAGCTTCTTGTGCTGGCCTAGATGTTCAGAATTATGGTGTTTTGTCCTCCCAAGTAAGGGTTACATGTGATGGAGCCCTGCTTTCCCGGAGATGGCTGAACACCTGCCTGCCCATGGGGAGTGGTGAATTAATTCCTTGGTTTGCTTTGGTTGTGCAGGTAGCTTTTGCTCTACTTACTAAACTGTCTTTATTTCAACCCATGAGTTTTCTGACTTTTACCTTTCCAGTTCTCTCCCCCATCCCTCCAAGGGAGAGTGAGCAAGCAGCTGCGTGGTGCTTAGCTGCCAGCTGGGGTTAAACCACGACACTTAGCTATTCAACAGATGGAGTTCCTTCCATGTTGTAATGGAAGTCACAGTATACCTCTGATTATCCTTATCATCTCTGAATATCCTTATCATCTCTGAATACTTTTCAGTTCTAGTATGTCCTGTCCGAGACAAATGGACCAGAATTGCATGCAGTATTCAAGTGTGTAAACCTTGGATTTTTACAGTAGCATATGGACTTGAGCAGTAAGCATAATGATCCTTTCTGGTTTATTCTCTATTTGCTTCTTAATCAGCCCTAACCTATTTTTTTTTCTTCAACTACTACTAAGTGGTATTTTCATGGAACTACCTACCATAACGCAAAGGACTTGTTCCTAAAGATCTTTGGGCCATCTTAGAAATGATCCAAGATGTGAAGATAGGATTATTCTTCCCCAAATGTATCACTTTACAATTAATCTACACTGAATTGCACCTGTCACTTTATTGTACAGTCAGTCTTTCTGCAAGCTATGCAGTCTCCCTTGTCCTTACTACTTGTATAACCTCCTACCATCAGCAAAGTTTTGTCACCTCACTGATCACTTCCCTTCTCCAGGACATTTAAGAATATATTGAATGGTACAGGTCCCAAGATAGACACCATGTGGAATTTCACTAGCCATCTCCCTCTTGTGCAAGAATTGGCCACTTACTTCCATCCAGTGATGGTCTACCCTCTGTTCACATCTTTTAAATCATACTCTCATTCATTCCAGCACCTTCCTTCTTATGCCAGTGAATTCTTGTGTTGCTTTGTTTTCCTAAACCACTTTGATAAAAAAGTTCTGTCAGAAGTGTTTTGGAAATCCAAGTTGACTGTATCAGTCAAATGATCCTCATCTATATATCACTGATGCCATCAAAGAACTCTGAGAGCTTTGTTAACTCTCACTGATTAGATAATATTTATTCAGGTTGATACTGATTTTCTCTCTTATTACAATATCCACTCATTCACCTGGAACAGATGTCAAATTTTAGTTTGCTGGATACCATTGGAACCTTTCTTAATGACTGACATCACATTTGGCACCTTCTGGTTTTCATGTACTGAAGAATATTGAAGAGACAAGTTACATGCTGCTATTAGTACATGTTTCATCCCTGAGTTCTCTTAGAATTCTTGGGTGAATCCTTCAGATCCTGGAGATTCATCTGTATTCATCTGCCTTTTGTACCATTACCTCTTCCAGATACTTCCACTTCAGAGACATTCTCGGACGAGTTCCCTGAATGCACCACAGCTTCCCTAATTTCTTCCACAGGATGCAAATGGTTCCGCTTCTCTCCAGTGCCTTTGTCCTCCCTGAGAGTTCATTTCTGAATGAGTCTCTGTGCCCAGCAAGATCACGGAGCAGATCCTCTTGGAAACTATTGCTAAGGCACATGGAAAATAAGGAGGTGATTGGCAACAGCCAACATGGCTTCACTAAGGGAAAATCGTGCCTGACAAATTTGGTGGCCTTCTACAATGGGGTTACAGCATTGGTGGAGGGGAAGAGGACCTGATGTCATCTACCTGCACCTGTGCAAAGCATTTGACACTGTGCTGCACAACATCCTTGTCTCTAAATTGGAGAGACAGATAGACCACTCAGTGGATAAGGAATTGGCTGGATGGTCATGCTCAAAGAGTTGCAGTCAATGGCTTGATGTCCAAGTGGAGACCAGTGATGTTGCTCAGGGGCTGGTGTTGGGACCAGTGCTGTTTAACGTCTTTGTTGGTGACATGGACAGTGGGATTGAGTGCGCCTTCAGCAAGCTTCCTGATGACACCAAGCTGTGTGGTGCAGTCGACACGCTGGAGGGAAGGGATGCCATCCAGAGAGACCTTGGCAGACTTGAGAGGTGCACCCATGCAAACCTCATGAAGTTCAACAAGGCCAAGTGCAAGGTTCTGCCCATGCCCATTGCTTGAGGCAATCCCAAGCACAAATACAGGCTGGGCAGAGAATGGATTGAGGGCAGCGCTGCCAAGAAGGATATGGGGGTGTTGGTTGATGAGAAGCTCAACATGACCCAGCAATGTGCGCTTGCAGCCCAGAAAGCCAACCATATCCTGGGCTGCATCAAAAGAAGCGTGACCAGCAGGTCAAGGGAGGTGACTCTGCCCCTCTATTTTGCTCTCATGAAATCCCACCTGGAGTCCTGCGTCCAGCTGTGGGGCCCCCAACATAAGAAGGACATGGACCTGTTGGAGCAAGTCCAGAGGAGAGCCACAAAGATGATCTGAGGGCTGGAGTGCCTCTCCTATGAAGACAGGCTGAGAGAGTTGGGTTTGTCCAGCCTGGAGAAGAGAAGGGCCCAAGGAGACCTTATAGCAGCCTTCCAGTACCAGGACTTTTTACAAGGGCATGTAGTGATAGGACAACAAGTAATGGCTTTAAACTGAAAGAGGGTAGATTTAGATTAGATATAAGGAACAAATTCTTCACTATGAGGGTGGTGAGGCACTGAAACAGGTTGCCCAGAGAGGTGGTAGATGCCCCATCTCTGGAAGTGCTCAAGGACAGGCTGGATTTGGTTTTGAGCAATCTGGTCTAGTGGAAGGTGTCCTGCCCCATGGCAGTGGGGTTGGAACTAGATGATCTTTGAGGTCGCTTCCAACCCAAACCATTCTATGATTCTATGATTTTATACCCTTGTCATATTCAGAATCACTGACAATGTTTTTTCTCTCCTGATGCGTTGGAAGAACTATTTTTGATTCTCTTAGCTAGTTAGGTCTCAGACTCATCTTTGGTCTGCCTAATAATAATTTTAATAGTATATCTGTCAGTGTTTATGGTACTTTTGGTTTTTTTTTTATTTGGATGTGTCTTTAGCTTTTGGAAGGACACCTTCTTCTTTCTAGTAGCCTCTCTTTGCTGTTTGGCCATGACTGCTTCTTTTTACTTTCTCAGTCACGCCCAGTAAATCATCTGCATTGGCATTGTGCTTCCTGTTTGGTGTCCTTCTGTAGTCATCATGCACCCTTTATAGATTTAATTGTCTTGTGTGCCACTTTTTGATTATTCTTGGTAAACTTTCTCATTTTTACATAGTTTCCTGTGTTGAAAGGAACACAACAGTGGTAGGCATTTTGGCCTCTACTGCTCCCCAAAGATATTGAATCCAAAAGTGTTATGGCCATACTTAAAGAGCAGTCTTAATGTTCAGCAAGATATATATGCATATATGGATATATACACATATGTATATGTGTATGTATATATGTATTCATTATATATAATTGTGCAAATTGCAATACAGGGCAGATGTGGCTGGTAAACTGGGAAGCAACTGTGAAAGGACTTCTGGTTCTTTCCAGATATAACCAGACATGAGTAAAGGTTCATTTCTGAGTTCACCTGAAACATATGCTGATAATAATAAGCATTTATTGCATGTAGCTCTCAAACCCTTCTAAGCATCATTATCCCTCTTTGCAGAGCAATTACGAGCCACAGAACAATGAAGTGACAAAAGACAAAAGACAGTACCTATGATTCTTCATTTCACTCTGCTACCTATATTGGCACCTCCTTTATTTACTAGGAACCACTAACTTTGCAAACTATTGGAGGCATTGCTTTCAAATCATGCTATTATAATTATAGTTGATTTTATGTGGTCAACATGCCCAGATAAGGCATTTACATCCTTCTTTTCAGTCCTCCTTTTGTCTGCATATAACAAATATTTGTGTTGTAACAATGTAACATAGCATGATTTTCATGCAATATTTTAAAGTAACTTTGTTAGTTTCTTAAGCTTGGTTTGCAGTTCATAGCTCAACAAGGCATTCTGATTGAGTAAGGTGATACAAACACAAAGTCTATGTTGTTGGCACTTTGAGCTCATGGACGTTCCCCTGATTCACATGGTACCTATTCTAGAGAAATCTAGCACTACAGACCAAGAATACCAGAGCACCATGTTTGCCTAAGTACACAATACCCCATAAAATAGGAAATAAATAACAGCATTTTTAACTTTCCATGGTGTAGCATTGAAACCTACATGTATAGATTTTTTTTTCCTAATTCTTGTCCTATGAGATGTACAGTCATTCCTTTTCTACTTCACCTTTCTAACTCCCATTTCTTCTGTTAATCTATGTTACTCAAACAGAACTCCGTAAAAAGGTGTCTTAGTTTTGCACGTCTCACAGGGAGATAACCTGTTAGCACAATAATTCTGCATATTGGTCTATAGCAACCTAGTGTCTCCACCATTTCTTCACAGTAACTTGCATATTGGTATTTTGAGTTCTAGGTCAGTACACTGACTATCATTTAATTTTGGGGGGGAGAGTTACTTGCTTTACTAGGCAAGCAATTTGTCTTGTCAAGACCTGCAGATGATAAAATATAGAAAGGTAGTACCTTTTCATGACAGGTTTGGTGGGGTTTTTTGAATCTACATTTCCTTTATGGAAAAGGAAACGCATGCTTCTTCATGGCACCAGAAGCTTGACGCTTTGTTTTCTGAATTGACTGCTATCAGCCATTGTTAACTATAAGTTAAAGCAGCGTCACAAACTTCACTTCCATAGAGAAGAAAAAGATTAATTGTTCACTAACAAGTGGGTGATATTTATCAGCCCTTCCAGTACTCTCACACACTAGATATAGTTTTAGTAATGGTTTGATGCTACGTCAAGCTGTCTGTTGCATATCATCTCAAGCTGGAATACCCAGAAGTGACTCCCTTTAGCTCCACCTTACCAGTTTTGTCCCAAGTGTAGCTACGCACATTGCCAGCTGCAAAAAAAAGGCTTTCTTTGGTGGGGTTTCTTTCGTGTTTAATAGCATGCTGCTTCTTCAATTTCTATGTCAGTGTCACACCATTCAGTTGGTGTATGGATTAGGTACGTTTATGTGCATAAAGGCATTTCATAAGCCATGAAAATTAATCAAGTTGAATATTGTACTCATGAAAGCATTCAACTTTGTACAGACAGGAAAAAGCCAAAAAGAGACCTGAAGAGTATAGAGTATCATTCCTTAAACTGCAAAGATACTGAATTGGCAGAGTTAATTATCTTCAGCTGTCCACATCATTTTGTTACTACATGAACCATCCATCAGAATGTATACTAGCTCTATAGACTTACTTATTTATACATGGTTCTTCAGTACCATTTTATAGCAGTGACACTGAGAAGCCAAAAACTGGATACACAGTTTCCCCATTTTTCTGTCTTGTAACTCAGAAAGAGGACTGTCATCTCTCTCACACTGCTTGGTACAGTAACTTAATTGGAATTTCATCTCCAAGACACAATAACAATAGAATTTTGGTACTCTACCAATATTCAAAATTCCCTTACAGTCATTGCTAATTTACTGATTCTTAGCTCTGCTGAATCAGCATCACTGAAAGCAATGTCTCCCCTTAATCACTGACAGAAAGCAGTGCCTCTGCAAGGGCAGAGTCAACAAAGAACAGGATTAGGGTGGACTGACAGTAGCTGTATCAACTCCTATGGAATCGTTTTAAAATTATCTAAAATCACTAACCTTTCACTTCTGGAGCATAAGGTTCAATTCTCTGTTTAGCCATGCATGAAAATGAGTTCAGCAATCTTGGTTTAGCCTCCACAGAATCATTCATGTAATTTTCTGCGATGGGCAGATTTTGCTGTGGAGAAAGAGTGAGTATGAATTAGAAAATAAAAGTGAGTTTTGTCAGGTTGAAAAATCAAACATCAATAAATCTGAGAGTTGGAACCACAGAGAACAAATTCAGATCTGAAAGCTTGGACCTTCACATGGACAGAATAAAAAATGGAATTGAAGGCAGGCTCTACTGTGAACACAATGTACCAGTCATCACAGCATCAATGGAGCAGTCACTGAAACAGTACTGTTAGGTAGGATGGTTGCACACCAATGGGCTACTCCTAAACTCTACTCCTCAAAACACATGGTGTCTTCTTATCCACAGGAGGTGCTCTCAGTACTGCCCACTCAAGTATTGCTTTGTGTCTCAGACATGCCCTACATTTTGCAAAGGCCAGCAGCCCTGCTTCACCCATTGCCAATGAATTCTGGGGTGCTGCTTAGAATCAAAAAGTTAACAGTCTGTTTCCAGACAGTGAGGAAGACCGCGAGTCCCTCTTTTCCATGAAGGAGCACTTCCTGAACCATAAGGAAATACAAATTAAAACCTAGAAAAAATTCAAAAAGGGTAAAAACAAGAGTGAGACAGAAGTGAAGAATGGCAACCCCTCATCTGTCATAATCCTCTTCTCACTTGCTTTGGGTGACTAACCCTTAGGTCCAAACCCAAGCACCCCATATGAAATGAACCCAGGTGACATTCTGTGAACTTCCTCAGTAAGGACAGCAGATAGTCTTTTGACTCGGGCTGTACATACAACTGCTCTGTGATTAACTTTTCCACCTTATGTATCATTTCTTTTTTTCTTCTTCGACAAATACTAAACTTTGCATCATTAGAATTCTTTGAAAGCAGCCATACAATGATGCACTGTAATTTCAAAGTTTAAATGGAACCAAAAAAAGATGGTATCCTTTCTCTGGTGACCCAAATCAAGACACATGCCTGATGCAGATTGTTCTTATATTATACACACTTTCAAGAAGGAATGACGTCCTTCTATTTGTCTACACAACATCTGCCAGAAAAGGATATGGATTCTGACTGGAGCCCTGTGCGTTACTGTAGGATAAATAGTGTAAAACCCACCTATACCTTTCATTCACTGCTCTATCTAAAAAAAAAGAGCCAAGGTGAAGAAAAAGAAACACAAGAGGTTGATTGGTTTAACATAAATATTAGCTGCAACTCTTTCTGTAAGATTTAACTGGTTTACTTTAATAAAAGCAGTAACAGCATGTGTACAGCAGACATTAACAAAGGGGGTGTCTGAAGCACCCATCAGGGCTGCAACTCTTCAGATTATATTTAGCACTCTGCAGTCATTGCGTTATGTGGGGAACCCTGCAAATAAAACTCTAGCAAATCTAACCATCTTTGTTTCCCAGCAAGGAAACTGCTGCTGTTTCTATCCAAAACCTTGCCTGCAGTCCTGCCAGATTCAGACCATAATTCAACCTGTTGTATACTAACTTTAACGTACAACAACTTTCTATCTTACACAATGGTAGTCTATATTTATATATCTAATAAAGATATTCTGAGCTGTGATTTGTTGTAGAAAATTTTTCAGTTGCAGAAATTCTTTAATTATTCTTTTCCCTCCTCTTGGATGTGTCTTCTGCATCCAAGACTATAGAGTTAGGTGGGTGTTAGTGTATTTTTTCCTCTCTGGGTTCTTTGACAATGTGGTCTGCTTTTGGGAAGAGCCAGTGCCACTACCACTAACAGCGAAATGCCCTGTCATACTCCTATGTTGTAACAAAAAGACAGCCTTTTAGCCCACCTCTCATTTTCTCAGTACTACTTCAAGAACCGTCATTTAACAACAAAAAAAATAAACAAAGCAAAAGAATGACAACAAAATCTAATTTAACCATCCTTTGGCTAAATCCACCAAGCGCATTAGAACCTAATCCACTATAGTCTTATCTAAAAATGGGTGGCTGAAAGGTGCCGTAGGATTTATAAAAAGAAAACAGATTGTCTCAGAGGCTGATGCCAAATAACTCATTGCCTGAGTTATCACTCTTCAATCAAAAAGTATATGAAGAAACTACATAAGTCATTTCGACAGCAATCACCATGGAGTTATGCTGGCCTCTCATGTCAGTGATGAAACAGCCAAATTCCTTGACAGTGGTGAGTTATTCCTTTTATCACTGGCAGAGCTGCCAAAAGAATCATCAAGGCTACAGGCATGAAAAACATGAGGCCTCTCCAAATTCAACTGATAAAAATACGGTATGTTTTCTTACTTTACTTTAATCTTTATCATTTAAGTTTTGCAAAAAAATTACAACAACAATGCGATTAATTTAAACTCAGTATTCAATTCCTATAAGGAAGCTTTCTTCCAGACTAGGATCTTCAGGATTATGTTCCTGCCTCCCTCAGCCCATTATCTCTCTCATAACTAAACACATATCTTTCAGCCCTGACAAAGCCAGTATAAAATATTGGGTGTTTTCTTACAAATTGTAATTCAGTCACTTTGGAGGTGGTTTTTCTTTCTCTAGTTATAGTAATGACTTAGTATAGAAAGTTGATAATTTTTTGTTGCAATTTAACATTGCTGGAGAGGTCACATACTGTAAGCGAGAGTATAGGTGTTTAGAAATATTTCTCTGCCTGGCCTGACTGCCTTTAAAAATCCTAGAAAAAGTAAAAATATATTAATTCTCTTGTATAGTTTTAAATACTTGTTTTAAAAAGCTAGCATGTACTGAAGAAAAGCAAGTTTTGTGGGCCTGATTTCAATTTGAGCAGAATTTCAGTTAATAATGTTGCACACATAAACCCTCTTTTAACAGTCCATAATATTAAACTGAAGACAGAATTGCTAAAGAACTTTGTTATTTTTTCTCCCTATTAAATCAGCATTACAGACTTTCAGCAGATGTCTTTAATAGACATTGTTATTAAAAAAAGTATTACATAAAATAAATTCAGACCATTTCTTCAGTATTACTTACTCCCATCATTAAGAGCAGAATTTCTCCTGTATCTTCAAATTATTACATTTATGCCTGATGCAAATAAACAAAAACTCATCTCCAGACACTCTAAACCTCTGTCAGCATCCATATTATTCCTATATTTAAAAAACAGTCACTGCTTCCATTTACAGCAACCCCCTATTATTATAGGTTTGAAAGCTGGCCTTAAGAATGTGTTCTAGTAGAAAAGTTTCAGCCCATAAGCTTTTTTTTTCTTTTTTTTTTTTTCTTTTTTTTTAAGTTGGTAAAAACATCCATCTTCTTTTTAAGCTCTTGGGTGCCAAAGAGGTTTTGTAGTGTCAGATATTTTTCTGAGCTTTTATAACTCAAAAATAATGTCAGTTTTGAGTTAATTTCTTGCAATGTATCAGCTAATAAATATGTACCTTTGCATTTTTACTGTTTGGAAAATGTTGTTAAATATAAACATTTTTTCATGGCAAAAAACCCACCACAGGTGATGTCTCTGGGTCAAACAGTCAGTCATACTACATGTCTGAGATAAGTACATGAAGTCACCCTTATGCTACTGCCATAAAATAAGCCTTGTTGCTCTGATGTGAACATACAGTTCTTTGTCCCCAACAATTAGGCTATTTATTCACCTAAGTAAATACAGATTTATGAGCTACAGCTCTCTCCAAAATCTCCTCTGTCCCTTCCATCTGCACAGGTAACCTGACTGTATATAAACTGAGAGATGTCCGAGTACTTCTGAGTTTCTAGGTCTTGACCAAATCTCATCTTCATATTGATAGCAGCTTTCTCCCTCTACAGCCTGATTTCCACAGAAGCCTAATGCATGATCAGATGGGGAATAGTGGCAAGTTCTTGGTCTGGATAAGTAGGAGACAAGATCTAGAAGAAACCTTGAGAAACATCTAGAGACATAATGGGCTTTGGAGTTAGGATTCTCCGGAGTAATCCTACAGAAAGCAGTGAAGTTATTCTTAAATTTTTTTTTTAATATATAAAAATTCATATTTTTAAACTGAGTAAATTAAAGTAGACTTTGGTCCATCAGCAGTAGATAATACTCTTTCTTACATACTTGTTGTATGAGTGAGAGAAAGAGAGAAACAATGACATAATAGTTAGGCACTATGGTTAAATCCACCTTCCCAGCACAGACCCCTAAATGCTCAACTCATAACTCCACACTTGTCTCAACAAGAGACCTGTAAGGCTAAATGCATTAAATACTATGAGGTATGCAATGACTTTGAACTAGAAATACCAGTGATGCATGGTTTTGTGTACTTCCTTGATGTTGGAACACAAAAAGATGCCCAAAAGCACATCCAGAAATGCTTAGTACTTTGCCTTAAAGGTCTAAAGACACTTTCTCTAGCTTTGAAGAGCATCACGGCTCTATGAATTCAACCTCAAGTGCTGCATGAATTGCTCATGTAATACAGGTGCTTTCAAAGGTTGGTCACTGTTTGCTGTGGAAATCTTCACAGAGATGTTCACAATACCTTTAGCATCATGACCTTTTCCAGCAGCAGGCTCTTTTGTAGCCATGGAAAAGAACAGTTTAAGGCCATCATTAAGGGTTGTAGGATGAAACTGGGGTGCTTGAGTTTGTTTTATAGAACAGACTATTTCCGTTGTAAGGGACCTACAACAATTGTCTAGTCCAACTGCCTGATCGCTTCAGGGCTGAACAAAAGTTAAGGCATGTTATTAAGGGCATTGTCCAAATGCCTCTCAAACACTGACAGGCACGGGGCATTGACCACCTCTCTAGGAAGCCTGTACAGATACAGGTACTTCCACACAGATAGCACCTTAGCTTTGTGATTGAAGGGTGACCAGCTCAGGGTCGTAACTGCACCACAGTCATTGCTTTTAGCCAAGACACTAGATTTTTCAGGCTTCAGAAAAATAGTCTTCATTCAACAGTAATCATTATTTATGTTAAAATGCTCTTTAAAAACTGGCAAGAAATTTTAAAGAAAATGAAAGCTATTTTCTTTATCTTCCTAATTCTGCTTGGGGAAAATATCAGTGAGAATTTGTAACTAAATTAGGGAATAAAAAATAAAAGCTCCCCAAAAGCTATGATTGCCACTGAGGAATACTCTAATTCATACTATGAATGCCAGTACTCTTTCATGGTGTTCAATGCTGTTGAATCAAAAGCCCTCACCTTTTAAACAGAAAAGTGCATCTGAGAAGCCTGTCCAAAGCATCCTAGTGTTAATATCCTCTGCTGGTAGTAAAGCAGCCATAATAACGTAGAGTTGTTCCTGAGACTCAAGTCAGCTGCAGCTGCCTAGCTACATGTTCAATCCACATACAGCACTAAAGTATGAGGTATGAAGCACAGAAATTGTTTGAAAGAACTGCTGATGTCATTAGGTAACACCTGAATTAATCAAGACACTTCCTGACATAAGATAACTCATCTGGATGGCCCCAAGAAGTATCTACATCTGAGAAACAAGAGTAAAAGGAAAAAAACACCCCACACCCAAGTCACAGTTCTGCTGTACCCCCCAATATAATCCTGCAGATAATCTTGCCCACCTTTATATCTTTACTATGCACCTTGGCTGCTTCATCTGCTAAAGACATAAATCATGGTTGCCCGGAGGGGCCAAAATTTAGAGGGATGCAACCACAGACCACGGAGTTGATGACTGACTCTGACATCTGAGAATAGCTCTGAGTGAGTTGCTGCTTTTCTATCAAGAGTGGGATCGTTTTTTTCCCCTCTAGGTATACACATTTCATAGCAACACATTCTGTTGCTATTTAGGATTCACTGGCCACTTCCATTACAAATGTTCTTTTCCCGAAATTTATAACCAGAGCTTTTGTTACAATGCCCAGTGCCAGACAAAACTTGCCTCATTTTGGGTTTCATTGCAAAACCAGGACTACAGCCACCTTCACAGAAATTTTTGCAATTCTTTTGGCAAGCTTGAGACAATTACTAGGTGATGTTAGAACAACACATAGCTTAAGGTCAAGAGTCAGCAAAAACTCTTCAACTCCAAATTGATTTGGCTGTTTAAAAATAAAAAAAATAAGGAATCCTCTGCATTCAAAGCAGAATCAGCATTGAGTGGAGGGCTGAATCCAATGATTGAAACCAAAGAAAATGTTTGTGTGAACCCCAGTGAGAATCAAAATAGCTGCATTTTGCACTGCTCTATTTATAACTCTATAATTTTAAATGGTAAGACCAAAAATAGTCATTGCAATATGTCAGCTCAATGTTAATTTTCTTTCCAAGAGACATAAATCAGTCTAATTTTTTTTTTTGTAAAGAATAGTAAAATAAATAATAAATCATTTCCAGATAGTTTTAGAGGGTTTTTTGTTACTAAAGTTTTAGTCCTTTGTGGCAGGAGTTCCTGGCATCTGAATATGGCCTTTCCCTCATCTGACTTCATTTAGGATATACATCTATCAAGGGACTTTCAGAAATATGTAATGATTCAAGAAGGCAGCTAGTTCAAGTGGGGGATAATTAGGCTTTCACCCTCCCCTTCACTCCGTGCCACTGTTTTTACTCTCTCCGTCTCCACTGTATCCTTAACAGCAGCGTATCTGCAGCCAAGCGTTGCGCACTCCCCACAGCCAGCAACTTCCTCCGAAGCTGCAGTGCGTAATTACAAACAGCTGCGAAGGGCTGCTGAGAGCAGGACAAGGAGCACCTTCCTGCCCCGACACTAACCCCCAGGCTCTGCTATCTGGACACCCCCAAGGAGGCTCCCGCACTCTTGTAGTAAGAGTTAAGAGAGAGCAATAACCCCCCCCCCCTCCCGTTCCCTGTACCAACAGAGATACTAAAAGCACAGCGTATTTCAGCCTTCCTCCGCCTTCTCTCCTTCCCCTAAATCCATGTTTAAAGGGAAGGAAGCCTCCTCTTACGGTCCCTGCTGCTGCTCTGTGTGACCCACTACCGTGCTGCTCTGAGGCCGCCGGACCCACACATGGCTCTTTCCCCTCGAGGGACAGGAGGCACCGCACGCGCCGCGGAACCGACACTGACAAGCGAACAGAGACAAAGGCTCTTTTTGACTTGCATTCGCTAGCTCCTGCGAGCTTCACCTGCAGCACAGGATTTTATCCTTTAAAGTGCAGAATCCTTGCTGCCTGTCATCAAAGTTCGTGGTAAACCTCAACAGTATCCTGAGGTGTTTGAGACTCAGGGACATCAGGTATACACAGATGGTTTGCAGTTACGTAGCACCAAGATCACAGAACGCATACGTGCTGATGAACTCTCTCTCTTCAAATCACATTTATACCTAAAGAAAGCAATACCAGATGCATTCAACATTTTGCTCAAAACAACAGAAAAATCTGTGATGGATTTGGGGACAACAAGACTTGCGTTCTTACCCCTACGTTGTGTTAGGATTACAGAATTATAGCATTCAGATAGTAAAACTGTGTTACATATGGAACTGCAGACTCAACCTGTATAGACAGGTAGATACAGCTCATGTGAAAGAATCCTATGCCAAACAAAATCACCCTGGGTTTTCTCTTACCGGATGCTGAGCTTCACAAGAGTATGGGAGGGAGCTCTCATGAGGCTTCACAAACAGATTTCTGCAAAAGGACGAGAATACCAAGTACCCCCTAAACCCATGGCATGTACAATCAGGGCTCTTGGGTAGAACATCAGTACTGACTGCATCCATGTGCAATGGCTAATAACAGCAAATGAAAGTTTCAGAAGTGCCCAAGTGATTTAGGAGCACAACACATATTATTGGAGTGGATTTTACACTCAGATATATAAAAATTCGATAATAGGGTTTAGTGTTTATATCTCTTTTTTTTCCTCCCTCCTTCCTGGGTGGAGAAGCATAGTTGGAACAGCAAATGAAATCATCATTCCAAAGTCATGATGTTTTTTTGTGCCATAATACGTAGCTGTATGGGAATCCTGTCAGGTTCACTGTTTGCACGTTCCCCATGGGTGTAAACATGCCTCAAACACTCCAGCTTTCACACTGTACTTGTCTTCCGCACTCCCATTGCCTGTACAGCACACACATGGCCTTTCTCTGCTTCTTACTGCACAACCAGCGGGGCATTGCAACCTCCTCACTTCTCAGGCTACAGTTTTGCATTATATTGGCTTTGGCACTAAAATAGGCTTAAGAAATTGCCCTCTGCTGTTTGCCTCGCCTGCTCTGTTTATCCTGATTCATTTCACTGATCCCATTCCAGCTGATCCCATTCCCACTGGCAAAGAGGGAAGCAAGGGGTGGTAAATCGCGGTAAAAAGAGGGATGAATGAGCAATGAGCAGATGGATGGAGAGGAAAGTGGTAAACCATCGTTGCTGCTGGAGAATGTACAAGGAAAAAATTTTCTCAAAGAGCTTGGTTATTGGTAAATCAACTTTACTCCTCTGACTGCTTCTCTCTATTACACATATTCCACTTTGCATGACTTCAAAGTAGCAACCAGAACACTTGGAGAGGGATCTCAGGCCTCAAACAGACTGCATAAGTTTCATTTTAAGCTATGGCCACTGGGAGAGGAAAGAAGAATGGAGGCATGAAGAATGCACACCATAGTTGAGCACAAGGATAGGAAGGGCACATATACATTCTACAGCAATAGGGAAAAAAAAAAGAATACAAGCCCAAGGGCTTGAGGTACAGAAAGGTGTACACAGGGAAACATACTTGGAAGAGAACTAGAGGAAGATCTGCTTTGCCCAAAACAAGAGCCTGATTCTGACTGCTGTAAAGGTGGTTGTAATTTATGAAAGTCACACAGGTAGCACAAGGAAAAGTGCACACATGAACAATGCCACTTTGGTAGCATTTTGCACTTGTGACCTGGTGTCAATGATGAGTAAGCAAAGTGGTCCGGTAGCAGAGAGAGGCCATATAGGCATAAACATGCACGGCTAGACTGCCTACTTCTTTGTTCTGCCTTTGCAATTTCTGATAACCTTCTGAAACTTAATTCCTTATTAGTCATCTCTAAGATTAATCAAAATTTCCATTTTTCCACCTTCAAGGATGGGCTCACACACCTCAAATAAAATTCTAATCTTGACTGTTCATTCTGAATGTTTTCTTGAGCAACAGTGAGCTCAGCTGACCTCCTCATTTTGCGCAATTTGCAGCTCCCAGTGACTGGCTATAGGATTTGCTAAAGGAAAAGGAACAAACTTAATAGATGAACAAAAAAGTTTCGGCTCACATACACCTAACGTTATAAAGCACTAACAGTCGAGCGTGCAAACTCAGAGGATGTCGTCATGTAATTACCACTCTGTTGGTGCCAGATCCGTACTTTTGCAATCAAATCACAGGATCACAGAAGAGTTGAGGTCAGGACATACCTCTGGAGATTATCCACTCCAAGCCCCCTGCTCCAAGATGGTGGCTCAGAGGTGTGTTCAGCTGGGTTTTGAATATCTGCAAGGATGGAGATTCTACAACCTTTCTGGGCAACCTGGGCCATGCTTGGTTACCCTCACAGTGAAAAAGCCTTTTTCTAATTTTAAATGGAATTTCTTGCATTTCAATCTGAGCCAGTTGCCTCTCGTCCTGTCACTGGATGCTACTGACAAGAGTCTGGCTCCATCTTTTTTACATGGAACCATAGCAACACAAGCCTAAAACACAAAAGGTCTTCACTTCAGTCTTGAACGCATGAAAATATTCCCCACTCCCATTTTGCTATCAATATAATTAAAGTTGCAAATTCATCATCTAGCTGTTTCAGCAAGGATTCTGTTTATCTGCTTTACTTGTATATTCTCTATGTTCCTCTGCCTGCTCAGTAATCACTGGGATTATTTGATAGCAACTACGTTATTTTACATTTACAAACATACCAGCTCAGTTCCAGTTGAAAACTTCTGTTTTATTTGTGTGTGTGAAACAAGAGTCCAACCCTGAGTAAAGACAAGCTGCTAAACTCTGACCAGTCAGCAACCTATCAGTCAGCAAACTATCTTCTGAGCACTGGGTAAAAGCAACAAAATCCTTTAATCTTATTTTTTTAAAGTGTGATACAAACCAGGAAGTTTCTCATTTTTAGCAAAGGAACAAAAGGTAAATTTCTATCAAGGTTTATACTTGTACCAGCAAGTCTTTCCAGACAGTCTAGGAAAAATTGTCAACAGTGTTGTCAGACTTCAGAAAAATAATGAGTATCTCATTTCAACAAATGTGATTTGATCACTAAATCCAACCTTCATGAAAGAGAAATGCAGTTGCAGGTTTGGGGCCTTTTACCCTTTCCCCCAAAAAGCTGACAGTTAAAAGCTTGTAAGAGCTGATGGAGTTTTAAAATCAAAAGTTTGAAACTTTCAAAACACCCCTCATCTCCAATATCCCCACGTTCCCTTCCCCCACGTAATTTCTGGAGAAAATGTCCCAGTGGTGGTCATGACAAGGATTTCTGCTTGAAAGCATGATTTTCTTTGTGAGCTTCAAATTATACTGAACCGTTCACCATATATTCACTGAAAATTTGGTCTTGGCTAACTATTTTGCTCTGTTAGGTTTTGCTTTTAGCAAAGTAAAGCAAGTATTGCAGTTTTGGCACAGCAGAGTAGGAAAGATTTTTTTTTTTTTTTTTTTACACTCCTTTTGCATCATAAACAGTTATTAACTTGCCCTGAAATCAGAATGTATTAGTGTGGTGTGGGAGACAGTTTCTGGCTAAATTTGCAGGCCTGGTAATTAGAGATAATCTTTTATTTCTATCTGTACATCTCTGAAAGATAATAACCATAGTGCCCAATGACAGCATTTTTACAATTTTCCTTTGGAGAAAAACTGCAATTTCAGGCATGTTAATCATGAAAAAGTCACTCTCATAAAAGTCATTCTCAAGAAAATGATCATAAGATGGAAGCGCAATGAATATAGCAAAAATCCTTATTAGCCGACAGGCCGAAGTAGAGGTGGTGTAAGACTGTAAAGACACAGGCTAGGCATGGATAGCTGTTCTGATTAAGGGACAAAGCATTAAGAAAGAACACAGCTTGTTAGAGATGTCAATATCAAAGAGTGACTGGAATTACTTAGAATGGTTCAAGGTAATAAATCTTCAGCAAATGGAATGTACTTAAGAAAGGAGAAATTTAGGTCAAATCTCAGGAAAAGATTTCTAAGGGTGAAGCACAGAAGGTTATGGAATATTTGCCTGAAGGAAGAGACACAAAGCATATCCCTGGAGACTTTTAAAACTACACTGGAAAAAGCACTGAAGTATCTGGTACGCAATAATCCTACACCAGGAAGGAGAAAGGCTAGATGATCTAACTAGGCTTTTCCATCTCTGCTTTCTGTGATTCAGTGGTAATTCCACTGGCCAGTTCTAGTTTCAAATACAGAAACCCAACATCAGCTGTAAGCATTCCCCTGTTGAATGCAAATGCTGTAGAATAACTTACCTCTTCACCCCAGCACAGAATGCAAATGCTCTTCGGAAATGAAAACAGATCCCATGTTTTAAGTTACTTGCTTTGACTGTCTCCATGATGATGAGAAGAAAATGCATTAAAAATGTGAAGTCATTCTGTTTGTACTTAGAGCCGGGATCAGATGTGCTCAACTGGCTACTCACATGAAAATTTCCAAATTTTGACTCAAAACTGTACAGGTACTGTTTAATTGAGGTAGATTCTGTAGGTGTTGTTATAATGGTGCTCAGCATGAGGAAGAGTGATAGAACAAGATTCTGTGAACTTTCAAAGGCAGGCTTACACCTTTCTTACTTTCAGCTTTTTTTTTTTTTTTTTTTTTGAGATGATGCTGAAGGAATAAAGAAAAAAAAAAGATACTCTATATTTTACATAGAGTTCTCTGAAAATCTTACATTTTTCACTTCAAATAACCACTACCTGGTCTTGATCTCAGGTTTGGAAAGAGCTGCAGTTATCTGCCCTTCTGAAATCCAAAAAGACACATGCTGTTCTGCAAAAGCTCTTGTTCTATCACAGTTGATCACAAGTCAGTAGCAAGGATTGGGCCAGCAGTCTGTCTAAACTTCATGAAATATGTGAATTACATAAATGGTACAAAAAGCAAGTAAGGGTTGTAGGACTGGATGAAGACGTGTTAACAAAAAAGATGCACAAAGTGCATCTGCATTACCATTTCAGTTTGTATGAGGAGTGTGCTTTTGAAGAGATTTCTCCTGATTGTTTCATCCTGGCTGGTGCATGCCATGGAGCAGTTTGAAGCTGGATTACTTTCAAATGAAGCTGAACTGGAAGATGTTTCCAGCCATTACTGGACATTCAGTCCACTGCTCCAGACCAGAGCTAGTACAAAGCAAAGCATCTTGAAAGGCATATAGCATGGTCCACCACGTGGGAATGGTGTCCATGGGGGCTGGTTTGCTCCTGCCTGGCACAAATTTTGTATAGAAAGTATGGGACAAGGTTTAGGAGTGAACCTCCTTGGAATGATAGCTCTTGTCCTTATCTAATGAGGGGAAGACTTGGCAGGACCCAGCCATGTGGAGGCTTGCAGCATGGTACTGAGAAAAGCCCTAGCTTCCTTTTGATGCTGGAGATCTGGCACTTGCAGGAAGGGTCTGTCAGGTTCTACTGCAAGTGCAGGCACAATGGAGTGTCCTGGTGCCTGTCAGGCTAGACTCACTGTACAGAACCACTCGTACTGCACCACATTACTTGCTAAGGCAGATGTTGCCACAACGCCTCTAAGAGCCCCCCTTCCCACAACTGATGGCGTGACTAACAAGACTGTTAGGAAATTAACGGAGAACCCGGAGCAATACAATGCCCACTAGACACTACAGTCTGGCTCAGCAGTGACGACTTCATTTCTATCTCCTTCCTAAATCAGGTTCTTTTGCTTATTTCAGCACTTGCATCAGCTCACGTCAAAATCCCGCCGGATGGGTTGACACCCAGCACACCCGCCCGGTGTGTCGCGGAAAGGCATGTGGGCGCTTCCAGCCCTTCCACCCGCAGGTCACCGGCAGGTCCATTCCGGCCAAACACGCCGTCCCCATCGCGGCACCCTGCCTCGCACCGGTCCCCACCGGCGCTCCAGGCAAGCTCCGCCGCTCCCCGGCGGGGCCATCGTCGGGTGTGGGTCC
>NW_010519670.1:0-19441 GCF_000687285.1 Phaethon lepturus
GGGAGGGAAAGGGCTGTTTTTAAAGCTTAATAGAATCAATGAAGAATTTAAAGAATACAATTTAACATGTTACGAAAACAAAGGCTTTGCTCTGGTTCGCTGCAGCAAAAGCACAAGAAATGACACTTTTCTACTTGTGGGAACACGGCGTGGACTGAAATAGAAGGAAAGAGCACATAGGGAAGGATTAGTCAGAAGCAATCAAAGTTCCTCATAGGCCCCTCAAAAAAAAAAAAATCAAAAAAAGGCACATAAATTTCTCTGTGTGTAATTGGAGGTGCAGCCCTGCACAGCTCAGCGTTGCTTCCTTGAAGCATTTGCTACTGATTTCCCATATTCAGCATTTTTGCTCTTCCCGAACTTGTCGTATCCTTGCTCGCGTGGGCCGTAACCCAGTAAAAGCTGCTGTGTGCCGAGTGCCACTGAATTCAAGGGGATTGGTTCACATATCTAACACCACTCATGAGTGAAAGGACTGGCAAATTTTGAGGGCTCAGTCCATGAAGTGTTTGAGAGATGTGTAAGTTTTGCCTGTAGAACTCTACACAAAAATACTCAAGACAGTAACACTGTCTTGAATTGTATTAACGTACAAGATGTCAAACTTTAAATGCATAAATCTACTTTTAGTAATGAGATAATCCTTGTTACTCCATAGTTTAGGATGCGGATGTGGATTTTTTTTTTTTTCTTAAGTCTTTTGTAGATACTTGCCCTACAATCTTAAAATCTTAGCGCGCTCAGTCTGGATTTTTTTCCCCTCTGATCAGTATCAGCATGTCGAATACTTATTTTGTGTTCATTTCTTACAGCTGTAGCATCCTCTTTTCTTGTTTCTGAAACTATGTAGTTTTTACACACCTTCACCTTTCCTCCCTACTCCCCTCCAACATGCTCAATGCTTTTGGTGTCTTGACATCACCAGGAAAATTTGGTTGCTGATAGTTGTCAGTTATTTTTTTTATTAACTCTTTAACTGTGTACATTTAGGAAGAGAGATGAAAGTTGTTATTTCAGAATTCATTAAATGTTTGTACTTCCCAGATTTATGTCAAGACTGTAGGTTGAGATTACTATGATACATTTGCTGACTGGTCTATTTGATGACTTGCTGTAAGCATCATCTCATAGTTTAGATAACAGCTACAAATTGTTAGAGACAAGAATGTTTATTCTGAAATTTCAAGGATTTTTAGGATAACTCTAGAGTCTACAACATGATGCACTGGGTGGAAAGTCATTTTAGACATGTATGAATATTGCTGAGCTGAGTGAAAAAAGAAAAGTGTTTCATGTGTCTGTGAAATTACTTTTTAAAATAAATTTTACTTATATCTCTAAATAGAAACCTGTTCAAAATTTAAGTCAAAATGCTAATGTTAGTACTGATATAACTAATTAAGAAAAACCTTAAAGAAATAATCTTATTTGGTTTTAACTTGGCCAAAAAAATAAATTCAACCTGATTTTAGGAATAATTTAAGTCCGACCAAAAAGACATGTAATCTGAAATATTTAATCAGACATAGCTACAGGTGATCCTCTCATTACTTAGACCGTAATTCTAGCTTTGGCTTAGGTTCACTTTAAGTTCACAGGTCATCCACATTGAAACCTCAGGGTCCCGCATAAATCATCGCTGAAAAAAATGGCCTCTGCCAGTCATTAATGAACACTAATTTGTTCCACCCTGAAATCCTGCTTTGCGGTGGTTGCTTGGGGAAAGCAGGCATTCATTTTCCCTGTCTGCTCTACACCTCAAATTGTCTTTCCTAGTGTGATCAGACCCGTGACGATCCAGTGGCACCTGAGAAGCCTCCAGTCTGTCCCCAGGAAGAATCTTAGGAGAGATGTTCATAGGATAGTCAATCTCGACAGGCAGCTATATAAGGTGTAATGTCAGCCATATTCAGAACAGGAAACTTCGTAACTTCATAGTGTTGCAGCTGTTTTGAACCTTGGCCATTGGCACGGAAGGGCAACACCATAAACATAAAATGTGATAGAAAAAGACCATTTTCTAGATGCAAAATTTCTGAGACTTTCTGACGGTAGCTTGATTGATTCTAACCTCTGTGTTTCATTTTTGACTACCATATATGACAAAGATTATTTTTTTTTTGAGCAAAATGTATCCCTGAGCAGCTTGTGTCGTGTTTTATAAGGAAAACAGAATTGACACAGAAAGATTATTTTTTAAATGTATTGTAGGTAGGGAAAAATACACTCATTAAAATGAATGGAATTCTTTATTGCACAAAGCCCTAAAAAATTAAATGCAGAGACAGGTGTGACACAAATGTGGTCATGCATCATAAATGAATTCCATTAAAAAGGCCTAGTTAAATTAAATATACTTACCACATCTTAAACAGTATTTAGAGATGGCAAAATGGCAAGAGAGATGGCAAGAGAGATGGCAAGAACACGAACAGATCTCAGACTAGATAGGAGATATTTATGGCATATATTCTGAAATACAGTCCTTCAAATTCCCAGGTTTAGATTTTCATTTTACGAGCAGAGGCCCAATCAGGACAGGGTAAAACAAGGATCTAAGCTACAGCAGGACAGCCCAGAAGGAACTTAGCAAAGCCGGCTAACATACCTCCAGGAGGAACGGATGATTTCTATCCTCAGGGACATGGCTGCTGATGTCTTGTAATGCTGTCCCTCACCACAACACGCCCAGCAACTCCAGGCATGTTTAATCAACTTTCTGCGAGAGTTTCAGGGAGCTGGACCCTAGGTTGTATCAAATCCTTGCAGTGTGAGGCAAAGAAGTATGGTTTCTCACCTTCCCTCCTCCCTTCCTCCTGTATCGCCAGGTACTGCTTGACCCACAGTTTGCAAATCAAAGAAAACGAATAAAACTTAACCCTGTTGTTACTCGGCTGGTTTTCACGAGGGTTTTGTTTGCTAGAAAACTCTTCCCCTGCGCCCCACTTCTCCTTCAGCACTATGGTGATCTTCTCACGGTGGTCTCATGAGCTTGCTGCTGACTGTTGGTTTGCACAACACCGTCCGAAACAACTCTACCTCAATTCTGCCTGCAGGGACGGTAACAAGTCCGCAGGTCACGGCAGGGACCGGAGAGTGGCATCGCCCGCTGGGAGCTGTGGTTTCTGCAGGCTGCACTACCACCTTACCAAAGGCAAGACCCTAAGTAACTTAATCTTTTTAATGAAGATTTGGTGCATTTCAAAGGTCCCAGAAATTTGGTGAATGTAGGCCTTCAATGGTGAAAAACGCGAGCATCTCTCGAGACTTAATGTTTCACAACAGAAGGGGAAAACAATAAAGATATACTACTACTATTATCGGTGCACCTGGAGGAGAAACGTGACTTGACAGATGTTCATCACAACATTAACTTCACAAGGTCTTAAATCTGTCTTGCATTACCTTCCAAAAGTGCACGGTGAGAATGTAGGTACAGAAACGCGGAGGCTGGTTTTTAAACAGGCTGATGCCGTCTGTGCTTTCCTCACCAGGGCTTGTAGTGGCCGTAACACAAACCTCGCTGAGCACAATCGACGCGGGAGGAGAGGGTGGGGAAGGGAGGGGGGCAATCAGTCGTGCTAGGGATTGTGTGGCTAAAATAAGGCATTCAATCTCTGGTTTTCACAATGAAACACTCCAGGACAAATGAGGCGCTGAAGCAGGATTTATAATTCATTGAGTAATAGGATTTTGTACTGTTTAGCAGGATTAGGCATGTTAAAGAAAGACCTATTTATTTCAGTCTGACAATGGATGAGAAAAGTGTATTGTGCTCTTCGTTGCTATTTTAAGCAATTTACGGGATTACTTTGCAGTGGAGGCCCCTCTGCTCGCCCTATCTGTAAGTGTCACAGGGATGGGGATGTTCGTATAACCGCTGTTTTCTCCGTACAGTTTCAGAATCACAGCGGTCGAGGGATCAAAGGTGTGCAGGGTGGTGGAGGGGAGGAGGGAGGGAAGGGAGGGATGTCAGGGGAGAAAAAGTAGAAACCAATTAAAACACTCCCTTATTAGGACCACGACCTCGGTGACCTCAGCCCTCCAAGTCTTTGGGACAGCATGCTCTGTGACTTAAGGGTTTGTTTCAGGGGTTTTATGCTAAAGTGCTGACTGCGCCTTCTCCAACCATGTCTGCCATTGACATGGCAAAGGACAGAAACCTCTCTTGCAAAGTGGCCGGGGCGGGGGGAAGAAGCTGTTTTTCACTAACACTTAGGGTGGGATTTCCTGTTACAGACATTATTATTATTATTTTGTTCCTTCCTGCTTCTCTCTTTGAAAAAAAAGAGGGCAAAACAAAAAAGCGGTACAGCTTTCTTAGTTTTTACTTTCTTAATATTCTTTGGTTTTCATGCAGTGGTTTACTTCTGTTGGCAAATGCGGAAACAAAACTAGCTGCACATCCAAGCTAAGGCTTCAGAGCAAAAGGCATGTGCAGAGAAAGCGGACTTTTCCCAGCACTGTTCATTCTAAAGCATATGCAAGAAGTGGCAGCTTGTGTCAGGAAAGTGCTCAGGTCAGGGAAGAGAAACTGGAAGCCAGATTATTCCTTGGGAATCTGAAGCGCAGCTTAATTACACCAGTATTATGGTCTTCTTCATAACAAAGTTGTTAATCATGGCCATTTTGTTTCCGAATTTAAATTTTCTAAGGCAGTTTAAAAAATGAAATTCTTTCCCTCCAGAAACTCAGATGGCCAAACTATAGCGCAAATTAATTTAAAGTATTCCTCTGGAAATCTGCAGAGGTTGCATAATGCACAGCTCTAGGTAATTTTAACCCAGAAAATAAGCCCCAGTGGCATGATCACTTTGCTCTCAAAACCCTAGAGCTCTGCTGTGATCAACAGAATGACCATTTTCCTTCTGGCAACCCCATTATTACCGAAGAAACTGGAAAAATAGGTGCCGAAATTGGGATGACTTTCTGTTGAACGCTGAATTATAAATATAGTATACAGAAAATGAAAATCAGCTTTTTATTCTTCCTAGTAGATGAGACATGAGTCAGTTTACAGCCGGAAAAAATGTCTAATGGAAAATAACAACAATCTTTAACATTTTTTTCACAAGTTCATTTACTGGACTGAGGTATTTGCAGCATTTAAGTATTGATACGTATTCTGCTTGCAGAATCTTCGATGGATACCTACCTAATTTCCCTTTCTACTTAAAGGAATGGGAAAACATATTAAAAAAATCCTCCAAAGAACAGAGTAAATTTTATGCATGTACCTATTTTAAGTGGCACCTGCAAAAAGTGATTACATTCTTATGGTCTCCACAGAAAGAACTAAATTACCATCAAGTCAGGAGCTCACTGGACTTATGGCAGCAATAACAAAAATCCGCAAGTTTAGTTCTTTCACAATTTGAAAGCAGATATTAAATATTTGACAATACTAATCATCATGTGGCAGAATTAATTAAAAAACAATCTCTTGAAAATTGGTCATTAGTACAGGCAGAGACGAAACAGAGGGGGGTCAATAATCTAACAAAATAGTCATTAGCAGCAGTTTAATACTTGGATTTGACTGGATTCTTGCTAAGCTCCAAAACAATAGGTTACCCAGCAACGAATAATAAAAATAAGATCATAAAAATATATTCATGCTATCTGGCAACAAACACTAATTCAAAAGACAGGACAAATTATTTTGGACTACAGCATTGATGGTCAGAATCATATTTTCTGCTCAGAAAATATTTTACTGAGATGTGAAACCCTTTTTCAAACAGGAATTATGCCTCAGAGAATTCCTGGGATGTGAATGTGCCAAATTTTAAAAGTAGTCTGCATGCTACCCATGACATAGAGAAGTATATAAAATACTGCAGATAGAAAGCAAATTTGGGCATTCATTCTGAACATGCTCATTTACATGCATGAGATTAGAGCTCTGAAGTGGCTAATGAAAATTTACTCCTGTGATTTCATGGAGCATCTCATGATACTTCATGGCTTTCTTCCCAGAACCCCATGCCACTGGCAGGAATGGATTACATAAGAATTAATGCTTTCACTAGGGGAAACGTCCGGTTTTCCCAGGGCTCTAGAAAAACTTGCGGGCACAATGTCTGAGATTCAAAACTTGGAATGAAATGTGGAAGAATTTAAAATTAATCATAATAATGTAACATTTTATGATTTTTGAGGTTTCTGGCTTGCAGTTTGGGAATGTCTTGGAATGGCAATATTGGCTGAACTTTTGTCTGTGCTGCTCATTAAATACAGTAAAAGGTCTATAAGTAAATCATGAGAGGCAGAAGAGCTGCAATTATTTACTTATCTCCTCTTTCTGTGCATCAACTTCAAATTATATTTAGAATCCAAATTGAAAAACAGCCCTACCATTTCATATCTCATTAAAGGGTATAGTTAAAATGTTAATTAGAAGTCATACTATGAGATTAGATTTTTAGACTTTAGATTTTTAATCTATTTCAACATGTAGAACACTATTATTATTCTATGCTTAATGTTCTGAGAAATGTCCACATATCATACTCTTTTATATTGACCCGTTTTGACCGGTAGGTAAAAGTGGTTAATGAGCAGACAACCAAATCCATCAAAATTATGTTTAAGAACAACCCTAAACAATTATTCACTTTAGCCCCATTTGGGCTGTCAGTGGTTTGTGCTCAAAAACAGACTGAGAGGTCATATCTGAAATGTATTTCAATCCAGTTGTTTGGAATAGCAATTAACAACACAGACATATTCCATCACTTACAAAATAATGTAAGAATGCTGTGAAATGTCCTTTGAGGAGTAAGGTGATTTTACATAGAGGATGTCATCAGAAATGAGATGATGTATGTATGCTAAGCAGCAGCACTGGAAATCTATTCATTCATGGTCTTTCCAGTCACTGTCTTTTATATTATTATAGCTGGAACTATGTTTTAATGCACTAATTCTTTACCTTGCATTACATTAAGATACTTTGGATAGCTATTTTATTTAAAAGATAGTTTGGGATACTAGCCCATGAAACTTTGTTCCTCCTACTGACACACACACTCATCAGCAATCCAAAGCCTTACAAACCCACCTTCCCAGGATCAGAAGATAGACACTATTAGAGGCTTTTAAACTAACTAGTTTAGAACTCATTTTTGTCCCTTCTACCTTTAGGCTTCTTGAGTTGATGTCACATTTTTCAGGATTTTTTTCCCTACAGTCATTTTACCTGAAATGTATTTGAAAAGACAACAAGAGCCGAAGCTACAAACTAACCTATTTATCCCCAGTATTCCCAATTTCTACCCATGTATTCCCTCAGCAGAATATCAAATATTGCCCAGGTCATAAAAAAATTACAAAACAATCATGCACCACAGTGCCAGACAACCTAACCCATGGAGCCTTTTAAACCAGTAATTTTCAGCCTGTGATACGCAAATACTTCAGTGTCCCTGAACTACTTCTAAAGAATCTGTAAAGGAAAGAAAACCTATTATCAGTAAATTTGAATTCGCTATGAAGAGTTCTGCCTCTCCATTAAAACATACTACCAAGCAAACAAAATCCCATATTCTTTAGTGTCTGCAAAACCACTGGGAATGAAAACTACTGTGCTGGATTAGATTTGGATCTGAAATGAAAACTAATGCATGGTTTTGCACTCTTCACCTTCCCCTGGAGACTGTAATTCTAATCCATTAAGACAATTATCTTTGAAACAAATAAGTTGGAGGTCTTATAAGTAGATATCCTATTTTAGAAGAGTAGTATCTTCAGTTGCCCTAAGTCAAACCTCAGTCACAGAAGCAGATTGTATTATTTTACTAACACACAGCATATAAGTATTGTTTGCAGGATTTGGCCAGTCCTCCATAAGAAAATATTCTGCTATTTCTTATGGAGTGTCGGTAAGATTTTTCAGTATATCTTGAAGTAAGTAGTCCATAAACTACTGTTGAGCTCCGTATCAAATACTTCTTTTTTAATGATGAAACAATCATGAAATAGGGTGCAAACAACCGAAGAATGACTGCAAATGTTTCAATCAGTTCTGCTTAGGTAATGTAACTTTCATACTCCTCTGAGCCACCAGTCCCCAAGGATTAGTTCTGACAGATAAAAGTTGCAGTACTTGTTCAAAATGTTTGCTGAAAAAAACTATTGTTTCAGTTCTGCAAACTCAAAACACCTATCTATACAGTAAAAGCAAATCCGTTACAAACTAAAATCTACTGCAAGGCGACATGAGATTAAAATGCTGATTCAAGAAAGGTGGCTTTGGTTTTAAGAAGTAAACCAGGACAGGCTTTTGAAGATAACTTTGAACACAGCCTAGAACAAACAGAGAGTATACTTTAAACATGGGTATTAGGAAGGTATTTGTTACTAAACAGCTACTATCTTCTTTCAAAATATGTAAAATATTAACTTTCCACTGCTGTTACAAGTAATTTAAAGCCTGACAATGAACAAAAGGATGTGTAAAAACTTTATGCCACTACTGAGGAAAAGGAATGAAAATAATGATACAGCCATGGTAAAAAAGCATAATCACACTTGCGCAATTTGCCATGACAACATGGTAATGCGTGTCCTGCCCGCTCTACAGTGGAGCTGGGAGCTCTGCAACAGAGGCGGCATTATTTTATCTTGTTCAAATACTGCAATGTCAACAAAATCTGAATAGGAAAAGGCGCAGTTCTGTCATGCCTCGAACACCTTAATTCTATCAGTCTGGTCTGGGTCGACATAAGTTTGATAGGCAATTAACGTCATAAGAGTGGGCAGCTCTGGGATTACAATAATGTACTCATGAGTCAACTCCTTTTACTGTGAAACAGAGTTAATATTTACTCTCTTGTGTCATTTATCAAACTTACACTATTTGGTTTTCCATTATGCCTAGCACAATGACACCCTGATGTCCAGTAACCCAAACGATAAACAATCGACTATGATCCCTATTGAAGGGCATGTATTTATTACATTAATTTTTTCACTGGTTACACAGTGGAATTTGTTTAGAAGTGAACATGTGAGTACCTATGCACAGCTGAAACAGCACTTCTCCGAAACCCCCATGACACATGTTTGTTCTTTCCATTCCTTGGAAACCTGAAGTAGGGTATTTTTTCCTAATGACAGATGACCCACAGCTTCCAGACATCAAGTTTCTTTAAGATGTCAGCTTAGGTACCCAACATCATTAGTTATTTTTAAAAATGTTAGTCCTTTTCACTGCGCCACTGAATGTAGATGAGTCCACCCAGGAGGAAATCTGATTCTCTGTTTGAATTAAGTACACTGTGTTTCTGCCTTAATGACATTGAATACTGGACTGACCTTCCCAAATGCAACAAATGCTTATCCCTTTAGTAAAATGTAATGCTTTGACCTTCTTCCCCCTCGGGAATCACAATTGCTTATTAGCCGACCAAGAGACATTTCTGTCATCTAGCATTTAAAGAAAAAGATTTGAAGAAAACTGTTGCAGTTTTGATATGACTGTGTATAACAGCCTCTAGAAAAGAGAGAACGGCAGGCATGCTGAAAAACTTCACAGAGTTTACAGAAGTAACACTACGAACTGGATTGCATGACAACATTACTTGCAACAACAGAAAAGCATATTTTGTGATCTGAGACAAGTTTTTTGGCTTTGCCAAGGATAGCATTCGTGCATCGTAAGGATTGCGCTCCTTCCAAGGAAATAATCAACATACGTGATAATCACTGTTACTGCTTTCTCTTTTTCATGTTTAAAATCACTGAAACTTTATGGTGAGTTTTTTTGTGGAATGGAGGCAGTTCAATTTCAAGTACTATTTTGAGGAAAAATACTGTACATTTCTACAATACTGTGCATTATGGCAGATGTAAGCAACTGTTTAAAATAATTCAATTTAGAAGTTCATACCAAAATAAAGACATTAAAACCAGGAAATAAAAAGGGTATAGTTATAAAATACCACTTTCCTTTTATTGCTTCTGATTTATTCCTAACTCTGATTGTATTCCTTTTTTCCAAAATGCGAAAAACACTTGTGTAATTTGGGTGTTTATTTCTGTTGGGGATAAATATCAAGAGAGATTAATTCTTACTACTTTTCACATTGTAACTAATCTGGCTAAGGATCTAATATTTTTACTGAAATATTATATGCATATAAGCCTTCACATAAGCATAACCGTACCACTGTAAAAGTTCCTTGTACTGTTGAAGTGGTAATTCCCTTACACATCTATGAACATACACATCTCTAAATCTACATGAGGATTGTTTATACTAAATTACTGTATCAGCCAAGTTAAACCACTTGACTGTATGAATTGGGACCATTGTTTCCTCCAGTTTCACGGTATCAAACTAAATAGTCATGAGAGCGAGAGAATGAATTCATATGAAACTTCTCAGTGACTGTTCTGAGAGCTGCCCCTCCACCCCTCCAGATTATTTTTACATGTGTGTTACTGCACTGAATACACGTTCCCGATATGGGCTGCTTTTCATTTCAGACTTTAAGCACTAGTGTTATTGTACTAAATTCAATTTATAGAGCTATGGACATGAATATTGCCAGGGCTTAATGTGCCAAGCTAACAAACAACATGTGACAGAAGTTAGTCACATCGCATAGTGCAGGTCTGGCAGGGAATGTGATATAAGAACCTGTACAGAATGGAAGACTGAATTTTGTATTTTGCAATTATAGAAGAGTCCAGCTGAGGAAACAGCTATCAAGAATAGAAAGATGTGGAATGATAGGCTGGGTTGTTGTTTTTTTTTTCTTTTTTTTTCTCCCCAACAATTCTAGACCCTTTTTCTCAGCTAACTGTCCAATAATAATTTTTAGAGCTACATTTATCAGAAATGACAGTTAGCATGTTGCATTCTTTTAATGTTGTCCATACACACAGTAGTAGTGAACAACTATTTTAAATGTAGCAAAAAGTTTGAGGGTGTTTTTTTTGTAATTATTTTCATTTTTAAATAAAGCAATTATACATGTGTAGACGGAATCTTTTGCCAGCTCTACTTTTTGTGTGTGCACGGTTCAAAATGCAGCGGGAACTCGTGCTGGATCTCTGAGCTGATAGCAAGAGCTCTTTGGGGGTATTACTTTAGAAACTGGCAGGAGTCTCACAAACTCGCCACATAGCACTAAGCGTTGTTCCACAGCAGCATCTACCAGTCCCCTTTTGGGACAAGGATGGGCACAACAGTGAAGCAAGGGATATAGTGGGTGTATAATTCTGCTCTCCAAAACTGACTACAGAATCTTTCTGGCTTTGTTCCTTATCCTAAAGGCTCTTATTTTCCCAGTGTGCCAAAGAGCAAACTCAAAACCACGTACCCTCGGGCTATCAGCTCTACACCCGAGTACCACCTTCTTTTGACTTGGTTCAACAAAACTAGAAACCTTTTGGCAGGCTGCTTCGCACTTTAAATAGCATGGTCTCTTTGTCTTCGTAATCTGTTTCACAGCCTGGAGGTTAGGTGCTGACAGACTTAACAAGTTACGGTTTGCCCTGCCTGCTGATGCAGCAGGGAGCTGGTTTCGTGCACTTAGCTGTGCTATTCTGGAGATATGACCACATTTAATGTTACTCGGAATGAATGCAGGAAGATCCTTCTTTGTCACCTAGCGCCATTTAAAGCTTGGCAGATACCAGTCTCCTTGCAGTCACTTGGTTCTAAACCATTCCTTCACTGTTACTTACATCTCCAAAACAAAGCCAGATGATCCATCCTCCAAACCTGTCTTGTTACATGCGAGCACATTCTTCTGATAAGGTAAATTACAGAACAAAGGGAAATGCACTGCTTCAGCCCTCCCTCCCCCTTTTAATTATCAGTGGCTGGAGACACAATTAATTTTGGAATTAAGGCTGTCTGCTTTCATAAAAACATATCCTTCCTTGTCTGGCTATGCTGTTTTTTTTTTCCCCAAGCAATGTTAGTAATTATCTTCTGGGTCGCCTCTCAGTTGTCAATAGGCTGTCTGTGTGCAGCGCTGTTTCTGCGGTGTTTATAACAACAGGCTGTTTGTGACGCAGTGTGGCACAGCCAGGAAGCTGACTGAGCGAGGGAGGAAGAAAAAATCAAAATACTTTAGCAGGGCTGCAGAGGCTGATATTACGGAGTAATTACAGATGTCATACAACCTGATAACATCTTTGAAACACAGGGCCTCCTAATGAGCATGATAAAACTTAAAGCAATTGCTTCAAGTCTTGAACATGGCATAACGATAAAAAACAAAAATCTACCTCTGCGCTAACTAAATCCATGGCTGACGGGCATGGATTTCACAAGCTTCAGTGCCATCAAATGCCTTAGGAAATGCCATCACTACCCACTCTGCATGATCCTAAGGGAAGACATACAGAAGATTCAGGAACGTATGGTGACACAGACATGGATAAAACTGCATGTGTCATCAAGAGCGGGGATTTCCTGTTGCTAAAATGTGCTGTGTTCATAACTTTGGAGATTGGAGTTCACGCCATAAAATCTCTGCTCAGACAGGAAGGAACCGCACCTAAGGCAGGTGGTGATAGGATAATTTTGCCTCCATATGGTTGACTTTGGTCCTTGATCTCCCCTTGAGAGTGCCCCTAAAGCTGACTATCACAGTAGCCTGGCCCTGAGAATAAGATCCAGAAACGAAGGCTGGGACTGGAATCATAATAGTTTGTTCAAGTAAACGGTAGGCATGTTGTAAATTGGTACCTGACATAGACTTAGACCAGGACATTATCAATGAAAATATAATAACCCACTACCACTGGCCAGCCAATCCCTTTTTCTCTTGTTTTAATCTCAGAAATGCCACCACTATATTCTAATTGTGCCTCTCTGAATTATAGCTTCAGTGGCAGCCTTCTACATTTGAACCTGGACAGAGGGAAAAACATTTTCAGAAGAGAGACAAATAAAAAGTACATCTTGCTCACGCTGGGGACTGAAGCACTACAGGTCCCAAAATGAAAATTCCTCTTCTAGAAAATGAGCACTTGGCTGGCCTAGGAACCCCATAAATTTCTGAGTCAGGGTTCCTGTTAGCAAGTGCATGCTCTCTTCTTACCACACTACAACGTCCAAATATCCTCTCTCAGTTCGAGTTTGTGATACAGTGTTTAAGTGTAGTTCGCTTGCCTGTAATGCAAAGTTTCTAGAAATACTGGCTTGTTCAATGCTGCTTATGATTTTATGTTCTTATTTTGCATCCTTCCTATTTCTTTGTATTTGAGTTTCTAGCAGGCCCCCCAACCAACCACTCCAGTATTGATAGCTCAATTTTAAACTGATGAGTTTCTCTTTCTTTCAGATGCTTATGTGCTAGAGAACAACCCAAGGGCAGCTTAAAAACATAAAGGAATGTGGTAATGCAATGTATCTACTATCCTCCTTCAGAAAGATCAGATTATTTACCTTCCATATAACTTGTATTTAATTTTGAAGATACTCCATGTGACAGGCACTCCCTCTGCAAAGATGGCAGATAGGGCCATCTGAATGTGGAGCTTAGAGCTTGGCTACCCTAAGTGACCAGCACTGAGGAATTGCCAAAATAATGCCGGAGTGTTATGGCAATACAAGGAATAAAGCAAACAAGTAATTTGCATTTCAGCTTCCCACATCATCCCGTTAGTTGTGGAATTTCAGTCATTTCTTGTGTTCCCAGTGATTTATATTACCTATGGTCTGGCTATTGCTAAAGGGGAGTGTGTGTGTTTATTAACCACAGTGAGAACTTTACACTAAAGTTCATAGACGGAGCGCAGAAGGTAAGCTTGTATGGGTGAAAACAAGCTTGGGGTTACTGCAGGGTGGACTGGGGTGAGCAGAGAGCACCTCCACCAACATAACCCAGCCTGGCCTGGGTGCTACCAGTCCCATTAACTATAAGGTGTTATACAGCTTATGGTGATTACATTAGCCCTGTTCACAAATATGTAAAAACTGCAAGTAAAGTTACTGCACTTCATATTGGATTCAATATACTGATTCTTGACTCTACATTGTGGCCAATATCTTTCAAGATAATTTTCTTTTTATTTATTTTCACTTACACTTCTATTCTAATCTGACAAAATAAAACCATATAATTCATTTTCCTTTAAAAAGTACACAGCTTTCAATTCTAGTTCTAGCTAACAATAATCATATTTATCTGCAGATGGCCAGAATTAATTCATCAAAGGCCAGCAAGAACAGACAAGTTTCAGTACAGTGTCTGGTAGGTGCACGTCTAACAGACATTTTGGAAGTACTGATGAAGTTAATCCAGCAGTATCTAGAGGATAACCATACTCTACATTTTAATTTGGGATGGTTTTAGAACACCATGGGCGGTGAAAACCTGGTACAGAACACACATTTTGTACTAAAATGCCCACACTGTAACTGCATTGCAACACTGGTAGAAGAACACGGGAAAATTTGAAGAGGAACTTGACTTGAGAAGGAAAGGGTCAGGAAGATCTTATCAATGTGTATACATACCTGATGGGACAGTATAAAGAAAATGAAACCATAACCTTCCCAGTGGTTTCTGGTGAAGTGATGAGAGGCAATGGGCACAAACTGAAATACAGGACAGTCGTTTTCAACACAAGAAAAAGCTTTTTTTACCGTGAGGCTGGTTGAATACTGGCACAGGTTGTCTGGAGAGATGGTGGAGCCTCCATCCTTGGTGATATTCACAACCCAGCTGGAGAAGGCCCTGACCAGCCTCCCTAGCTGACTCTGCGTTTAGTGGGCGTTGGACTATATTATCTTCTGAGGTTTCTCCAGCTACAACGATTTTGTGATACCTGAATGGAGTGCAGATCAGAGGTAACTACTTAAATAGGAGCCTGATAAGACACCTGAATTTGACATTTCCATCTGGAACATCATGGAATTTTTAGGTACCCTAAAAAGTCAAGGACTCCATTCAGAAGCTATCCAACAGGAGCATCTGAAGCAGGTTGTTTCATCCAGTACCCTACGGAATGGGGTCTGCCTGACCAAAAGAAAGCATTCCACCTCATTCAACCCCCAGTTTCCACAGCACTGCTCTTCTCTCCAAAGCCTGTGCATCCGGGACCTAGTCGTCTTAATATTATGTTACCTTGTATAAGTAATGCATGGCCCCTCTGGGGCCCCCAACATAAAAAAACATGGAGCAGGTCCAGAGGAGAGCCATGAAGATGATCGGGGTGCTGGAGCACCTCCTCTATGAGGACAGGCTGAGAGAGTTGGGGTTGTTTAGCCTACAGAAGAGAAAGCTCCGGGGAGACCTTATAGTGGCCTTCCAGTACTTACAGGGGGCCTACAGGAAAGATGAGGAGGGACTCTTTATCAGGGACTGCAGTGATAGGACAAGGGGTACTGGTTTTAAACACAAAGCAGGTAGATTTAGGTTAGATATTAGGAAGACATTTGTTACTGTGAGGGTGGTGAGATGCTGGAAGAGGTTGCCCAGAGAAGTTGTGGATGGCCCCTCCCTGCAAGTGTTCAAGTCCAGGTTAGATGAGGCTTGGAGCAACCTGATGTAGTGGAAGGTATCCGTGCCCATGGCAGGGAGGTTGGACTAGATGATCTTTAAGGTCCCTTCCAAGCCAAACCATTCTGTGATTCTATAATTCTATGATTCCATTCTATGGCCTCTGTGGAGTCTGTTGCCACTTGACATTTACCAACCATTCGAATCAAAGCAAAGAAGGAGTAACTTTTCAATAAAGGAACATGCACAAATGTAGAAAACAATGACACAATAATACAGTAAATAATTCAGTCTTCCTGCCTCTCTAAAACCTGAACTGTCATGAAAAATCTTACTAAGTTCCTTTATAAAAGGCATTTTTCCCTAATTCTTTCAAATTTCTAATTTAAGATTACTCTTTGAGGCCACTGAGTCAGTGATGACTTTCTGAGTTGCCATTGACTCATCCTCTTCTAACCATTTCCCTGCATCCAGCTGAACTGGGACCATCTTTGTGATGAACTTTGAAATGAAAACTCCACTTGATTTTTATGAAAGCACAGTTTTTACATTGAACAAATCTTTGCCTTGAATCCTAATTCATATTCTCTGAACGAAAAAAGAAGATAGCAGAAATTACTAGAATACATTGCTGTCTTCACCAGAATTATGATGCTTTATTTAATTTTTGATTATGCACTTGCAATTAATAGTTACCTGCTTCCCAAAAGGCTATCTGCAAGAAAGCAGTGGTGACATATCAAAACTTCCTCTCCTTGGACTATGCCTAGCAGACAAACTAAAAATAGCTGGCATGGAGTGTAAATGGTTCTAACAATTAAACAGAGGAAAAAAATACTCTCTACATATCCCTGAGTAACTGTAGACACATGTGTATAATTCCCAAAGTGCTTAACATTGTAATGTAAATAGTTTTCAGTTGCTTTCAGTGATACAGTTCTCTTACTAATTGTTCCAATCTGAAAATATTACTATGGCAGATGGTCATTTGGCTGCTGCTATTAAAACCTTCAGATATATCTGTAAACTACCTTCATTAACTAGAGTAGCGCAACTCTTCATTAAAAACTGTGTGGTGTTTTGCTTAATCAAATCTTGCACTTTTTAGTTAAAACATTAAAGTGTAAAAAAAAAAAAAGAAAAATGCAAAAAATGCATTCCAGTAGGTCAGCACTAAAAAAAAAAGGGTGGAAAAAAAAAGATTGTTTTACTTAATGAAAACAGTCATGCTTAACCTATAGCATCTTCTATTGCATCATACCTCAAAATAAATGGAAGCTTATAAATGCCAAGCTGAAATGGAGTGATGTCTTACTTTAAAATCAGAGCTTAATTAGCCCAAGGGAGAATAAACAATTGGGCAGATTCCTCCTGCAACTGATGATTAGCTCTCATTATTTTAGGCTGTCTTCTAGGCCATGTAGCAAAGCAATGGAAGGCAATCAGGGAAAAGGTTTACTTCAATAAGAGTGCCTGCCAATGCAAGTCTTGATTTAATTTCATAGACAGCACAGGTTATTTAAATTCCAGCATAGTAAGATGTCAAATGTAGACAGTGCAGGTCAAAGAAGTCAATCAAATAAAATGTAAGTGGAAACGGGCACTTCAAAAAAAAAAAGGAGAGGAAGAGTTTTACAGTAAGCAGCAATCATTGCAGCATTAAGTAGTTTTATGTTTGTCCAAAATATGGTATTTGCTAATGTATGGAAACACATTTCACAAAGGTACATTTTTCAGGCATAGATATAGGCAGAGGAGGAAAAAAGTTACTTTCACAAATAATTTAATGAAAGTATCTGACGTTGTACCTGTAGTAACAAGGAGCCACATCTAGTTGCCAAAGATGCTTGTTCTGATGAATAAAATAAAATACTACCGCTCCTTTCATATGGGCAAAAATATTTGTTCTCTGTTCTTCCAGTTATGTGCTGATGTAACCCACTGCTATGACAGATTCTTGGACACAGAGTTAAAAAAATGTAATCAAGTTCAATGACTACATTTTAAGCAAAGGACAGTGATTTGCCTAGCTAAGTCTGACTGTAAATTCCCAACTTACGAAAGAGGAAAATACATTTTCAGCATCAAGTCCCACGCAGTGGGGAACTATCTGGGCACAGGAGAGATTCTCTGTGACTGGAGGGTTTGTCTACACATAACTGAAATACAGTTTCTGATGTTTGCAGCTCTAGGATATACAAGTGACTTAGACTTTGCACATGAAGATCAGCTCAAAGAATGGAAGGTAAGCCCCAGTGAAAGAGTCTCCCTTTAGCTTCACTGGTATAGGGAAGTATGGAAGAACAGCTGCTATGTCCCATCTACAGGTCCAAACTGGAGTATCGGAGTATCTTGAATACATGGAGAATGATGAGCAAAGCAATGAAGTATTTTACAAAACTCAGAAACATTACCCAATTATTAAGGCTAGGAATGAATTTCAGAGCCAAATGCAATTGCACCAGAGGTGAAGGAAAATCTACAATGCAATCATTCAAGCAGCAATTTGGCCAGGCCACCAGGATTAACACCTTCAGTTTCTGCAAATACATCACGGGAAGTTTAAGAACCACAAGTGCTCAGTGCTTTGTTTTCATCTCTTGGGCAAACATCCTACTTTGTGAGTCAACAGCAGAGTTTTGAGTAAATCAAATTTACCTATACTGTCTTCTAGAAGACCAATAAACAAGAGTTGCAATAGTTAAACCTAGATGTTATCAAAGGAGTTTCAGTTCAGTTCAATCCTTTTAATTTGCAACCTTTGGCATTCAGCCAAATAGTTGTGACTTAATAGGATCTGCAAGTTAAAATTAAAATCCTGCATGCCTGTCTGTTTCAGTTCTTATCCCACACTTCCTCTTTGGGTAAAACACTCCATTATTACTGCTGTAGCCAAAGCCTGTATTTTGTCTCTGGTCTCCTTTAACTTGTGGCAACCCCTACTTAAAAAAGACCCAAACATACTATAGTATAACTATTTGGGAATAGTTATATATTCTTTTAAGTCTCCAAAGAACTTTGGCTCAGGACTTTAGAAACAAAAAGAGGCAATGCACAAGCTCAGAAGACATAGAGACAGAGCCTTGGAGACACATGGAAGACAGTATATACTGTATGCCTGAATACAGTAAAAAGTACCTTAGAGAAAGCATAGGGCTGAAAGGTCCAATGTAGAGCTTTGTTTTGGTTAAGATATTTCATTCCCTTACTTCAAATAACAAATGTAGGGGATTCTGAGACCTGTTCAACTTACAGATTAGAAAAAAATGAACAACTTCTGTGTTTATATGTTATTTTTACTACATGGAAAGGAAACAATTTATAGGCCAGCACTTACAAAAAAAATACTTTATATAAGCATATATTGCTCTAACTACTGAGGACAACTCTGAAAGACATTAAAGATAATAATTTCAATCACAGATCAACTGTGAATTTTTCCTTCACTTTTTAATTTACATTCCTTTTCTTCTTTCAGGCTTTTTCTTTCCTTCACCTTCTTTCCCTCTCACATTTCTAGTCAAACAAGATGGCCAAATATTTTAAACAATAAAATGTGTAGCAAATTCAGTATCTGGCAGTTCCTTGTCAGTTTGCACAATGAATATACACTGTGCTTTCTACTGCAACCAAAAAGCTTTGCAGACTTGGGAATCACTCTGCATTTGCAAATCAATAAAAATAAATATACATGTATTTAAAAAAAGGATCCAGTTGCTCTCAGAAGAGCTTATAACCAAAATACTTTCCCGCTTTATACTCTCCAGTAAACAAAACAAAGATCAAAGTTATAAACTGAGAAATGCTGAGACTGATGTTTCCAAAATTTTGCTATTGAATAGTTCGTAAGTGCGTATGTAACATTATTCCCTATAAATGCTGTATAAGGAAAAGTTCAGCAAATGTGGTAGAAATTCTTATTTTAATATATATACACCCTCCATACACCTCTGTTGGTAACAAAACAATAG
>NW_010519670.1:19472-54908 GCF_000687285.1 Phaethon lepturus
AAGTTTTTATCCTTGATTACTTCTCTGCCTTAGTGGAGTGCTCCTACTGTGATCTGCATAAGACATTTCACAAGACATTTATCTACAAGAGAAAGGAACAGAAAGAAATTCAGGCAGAGTGATTAAACCTGATGTCTCCTTTCTACAGACACGTGCACAGGCTTAATCAATCTGACGCCAGCAGTCTCCACTTTCACATTGCCTGCTGGCTTCATGCCTGACAGATTCCACCTACTGTACATCTTTGTAGGCAGAATAAAGATGTGAGATAAAGAAAGCGAAATGAGCCCGCAGAGCAGACTGCATAAATTGCGTGCCGCTAGCGTGAGCTGCATGAGGCTCTGATCCCTGCGACTATTGCTGTCTCAGCCACCCTGCAGTGCAAATAGAGTGTTTATGAAGAGTGTATGTTCGGTTTTGAAAGCCAAAGCTTGCAAAAAGTTAGGCTTACTCTGTTTTTTTCCAAACTGTGAATGGTAATGCTTTCAACATTAAAGAGTCTGCCTCCTTTAAGTGTTGAGTTGTCCATCTACACATACTACATTAGTCAAATAGGAAACATATTGTGGTAATGGAGGTTCTTATGAAAATTTACCAATTCATCTTAGACACACTGACATAAGAGGATTTTTTTAAGCAACACCTATTAGGCGTGCTATATGAAAGCAATGCTTGTTTCAGCCTAGAATTTTCCTAAGGGGCAAAAATCAAACAAAAACCTGTAACAAAATCTGTAGCATTCCCTCTCCCTAGTGAAAAAAGCCAACTATGTTTCAATTTGAAATTCAGTAAGAAAAACAGTTAGCATAATAAATTGCTCTGGGCTTTATGTGTCCTCGCTGAGGGTAATATTGGGTTCTCCCCTAAATAAAAACATCCCTTGAGGATGAAATGCTAGGACAGTAAATATTACATTTTAAGAGGAGAAGAGGCAGACCTGCCAGCTGCCTTAAACTGAAATCCAGTAAAAATCCCATTTCTTCCTCCTATCCATATATAATTTAATATTTCAAGGCCCAAATGAGGGACTGTGTGTGTGCACAAGATGCAAAGAAAGGCACTGAAGAAAATGAATGACTGTGGGAAACTTTAAATAGCTCAGATAATATATTCGATGATCAAAAAAGCAAAGAGCTTCTAATTTTTTATTTATAACCTGAAAAGTTTACAATAATAAGAAAATTCCAAGAGTAACAATAAGAACGAGTAGGACAATTACAGCAGTAAGAGAAATTCCAAATGTGAAATCTGAAATTAATCTGAAATTAAAAATAATTCCTTTATAATGATATAAATTGCAGAGGTATGTTTCATTAATTGCAATAAATCTCATTATTATCACTGTATTGCAAGTCTACTGGGAAAAAATATGTAGACAACAGCAGATCACAGACCAAGCTATTATAGGTCAGCCATATTCCCAATGGTGTGGGCCAGCATCGGGGAAATCTAGTTTGCTGCAGTTCCATGATAAAAATTGTAGTAGAATATCAAATGAGAAAAGTTCTTTTCTAATAGATATGTAGTAAGTTGTAAATAACTTCTGTATGGCTGGAAATTTCCCTTCAATTTATGGGAGGATATGGTTATATGAATGGCATCTATTCTCGATGATAAAACATATGGAGTGGCCTTGATTCAGGAAAAGCAGGATAAAGAAAAAGGCTCCTGAGAATTACAGACCTTCACAAACAATCCTGGTATAAAAGAGATCATTCACTCAAACGCAAGAGAAGAAAGATAAGAACAACAGGGTGTCTTGACCCCAGCGTTTTAATAGTGGTCATATGGAAAGAGCCAGATGGACAATCCTGTCCTAACAAAACCTCACAAAAGGTTCATTTGAATTCTGTCTGTTAAGATTTAAAAAAAAAAAATTTAAAAGGACAACGTCAAAGCGGGTACTGTAGACCTGAAAAATAGACATCACGTCATCCATACCCCTGTGTTCTGCTTTCATGAGTAGGCAGTTAAGAGGATTCTTGTAAATACGAGTATTCTTCCTGTACTCATAGCGGGCAGAGGACAGACATCCCAGAAAGAATACTACATGTAGAGGTCTATGGTTGGGATGTCTATCCACTTCCACAGACAACTCAAGCATCCTCTGAGACAAAATTATCAGTGCCTTTTTAAATAGACCTTTTTGGAGTGCTGGTGTTTTTTTCTCACATTAAGGGAAATATACTTTCAAAACTATGCTATTTTTAATAAAATATTATCATCACTCATTAGAGTTGAGTGATGTATATTCCAGCAGCCTAAGGAAAGCAGGAAGGCATAACCTTTCACCCAAAATATTTTGAATACCAAATGATGCTATATGTAAAAAGGAAATATAGCTAGATATATGCATAGCACATGGTCTGCCAGGACATTTCCCAGGTCTCATTTGAATCATTTGGACACAGAGCAAATTTTCAAAAAATAGTAAACAAAAAACCCACATAGAAATAGGGAAATCATAGTTTCCCCTAATTTTTTTTCTTAAGTCTCTGATGGCAGCTGAGTCCTACAATTTAAAAACTCCTGTTTCTGCCTGATCCTGCCATTGAGTAACAGTCCTGTATTTGAGATGCTGGAATCTGTTACCCATAAAATAACTGTATTAATGATATTGATCCAATTCAGAATTGCCACAACTGCATCAAGTGGGAAAGCACAAGCAGAAAAAGCAAGAGAACTCCAAGTTCCCAGTGATGTTTTCAATAATTAGATGAACAGAAATCTAAATCTTGAAAAACAAACAAAATAATTTCTGTTTAAAGAATTATGCTGTCACCTTGCTAACAGCCCTTCAAGAAACTAATCATGTGTAAGGGGGAAGAGAGATTATTTACTTTCTAGTCAAGAATTGGGGAGTCACCATTGCTGGGGCTGCCTAGAAGTAATCACTACACTCATCCTTCTGCTTCCTTTAAGGTTTATTTCCACAGGAGCATGCGCTTCAGAGACCTACTGCCCTTTGCACCTAGGACACCGTTTTTTGCCTGCTACTCTTTTTGGTGGTCAAGTCTTTCTGTAATAAGCTCAAAGGACAGGATGGAAAAGGCAGATACCTCTTGGATACCTCCAACCCCTTCTCTGTGGAATCAAGGCAGTTTTACTCAGATCTCCATTACCCCACGGCTGCCAGGATTTACGTCTGGCATGTTTGAAAGCTGTCTTGGGTATGAAAATCCTTGTGTAAAAAGAATGAAAGAAAAGGAGGGAGAAAGAAAGCTCACTGAGCAGTAGAAATAAACTACCTAAGTAAAACAGGCTCAAGGCTGAGGCATGTGGTTTAATGGAGGATGTATTTAGGCTGACAGGAAATGCCACTGATAAGAAGTTAAGGACTAAATGGACAACGTCTTCTAAGGGATTTCAAATTCTTTGATGGGCCTATAAGGCAGAAGTCCTCTAACAGTCTGTGCTGCAACCAGAGTTAATTATGGATTCGTATATGTGGAGAAAAGGCTTGATAGTTATCTGTAATAAGCCTAAATTGGAGAGAGACAACCTGAGGTCAGAGAAGTTATTAGTCTGCCAGAGAGAACTTGTAGTCAATCCAGGAAAATGGATTGACTCCACTCCCCCCTCCTCCCCAAACTGAAGTAACACTGCCTTCATCACCCTCACTTCCTAGCTGACATGCAAAAATCAAGGCTTTCCCCTTTCATAGTATCTCCTAATTTTACTTCACCTTTTCCGTGCAAAATACTGTAACAATCACTCTGTTACCATGCTGTCACAGTCACAAATAAAACATAGCTGGTTTCCGGAACACAGGAATTGTTCTGAAGATGGAGATGGTCTTCGTCATACACAGAAAAAAAGGGTGCTTGGAGGCCAAAAGCAACTCTTCCCACTCATGCCAGCAGCCAGTACGCTACCTGGCTGAGCTTCTGCTGCTCTGCCAGAGGACGGAGGTTACGGTTTAAGAGAGTCACAGCTGTGACAGAAAAGCTCTGTAGGTAGAGGTTTGAATGCCAGTTCCTTATGTTGTCATAAACATGAAGTATTTACAAATGAACAAATGATTAGCCCTGGGGCTCTCTAACTTAATTTGCTATATGCATGTTAAATTGAATTTAAAATCTTGCCCGTCCAAAAAGTTACTTTACTGCATTTTCAAAGACGCAGTTTGATCAGCTGACTTTGATTTCACCAGAGGCCTCCGTTATACACATTGTGCCTGCCAAACCTTCACCAGAAAAAAAAGTATTTAAGTGCCTGATCTAAAAGGGGAAAAAAAGTCAGTCTTCCCAGCTTCAAATGTTTGACACTGCACGTTCTGAAGTATAATTCACTTGCACACTGAGAGCTTTTAAATCCAAGCAGCACTCACAGATTTCACGCGAAGGGCTGAGAATACACAGAACCTGATCCGGAACCCCATGGCCCTTGCTGCCTACAAACCCCAACCCATCGCACCACAGGAACTGAAGTGTGAGCCTCAGGCTTCCCTGAGGGCACCAAGGGGTTTACTGAGACATGCTGATGTGCAAGCCACGTGCGAGTGCATGGTTGCTTCTTATCGTAGGAGCTCCACTTGACGGAGCCCCTGCATGGATGAAGATCTTTGTCCGTGAACTTTGAACAGAACAGCGATGGGTAGTTATCAAGGGAGGAAGTTACACAAATATAGTAACAAAATTTATGGGTTATTTGACCTGATATCTTATTTGTGGGTTTGGACAACTGTTTTTAAAAGGTTGCCCAGCACAGAGCACAGAATACCTTCAATGGTACAGTTGTAATAAAACAAATGGTATTAAATTCTTTTTTGATGTACAGTATTATTTCTCTTTCCAGATCTCACTGCTTTATTGCATCTCTGGTTTGTTCTTGAAACTCCAGTCATTGAAACCATATAATTGCCTTCATAAAATACTAAAAAAGCTGAAGATCAAATTAAAATATGCACCAGTGAAGTGTGTGCCACACGGAGGGAATGCCCATGGACACTAGTTAATTCTGCCCAGCCTCTCAGCTGTTAGGGTGCAAGTCAGCTCTGGTCCAAAAGCTCTTTGACCAATGTAATGCTGAACAAGGACTGCACAATCCTGACTACACGGTAGGGCTCACAGCCTGGGCTCAACGCTGTTCCTGTAATCCAATGTATTGCATGTAGAAGCTGACCTACTTTCTACCACCATTGACAGTGATGAGAGCTTGGGTGGCATTGTGATTTTGGTAATGATCATGCAAAATTCTCAAGTGCCAAGGCTTAGGTGACCTCTGAACACTCAAGCAGTACTAGGACCAAATTCATACTCTTGCCTAACTAAAGAAAAACTCAAGGAGGCAGACCTCTGTGCCATGCTTAGCTTAGGGCTGTTTATGTTGAGGGTAAGTACTGCCCCACCACAGGAACCAGACTCTGCCTGCACATCCACTACAACAGGGAAGGCAGAAGTGTGATCACTGTGAATCATTCAGTTCTTTTTTTCTGTCCTGCATCTGTCCACAAGGACTTTAATTATTGCCAACTGGAAGGACTGGTTTGGTTAGAAAGCACAGGGAAGCAGAATATAAAGTTTTCCTTTACAGAACCTTACTGATTGCTCTGCAGAGTTTTCCTTTCCAAAGGGAAAAGTGGTGCTGCTCTCTTCCCCTTTTAGTGAAGGCCATGATTTCAATTTGAGTTATGAGTGGGGTAAAATACATCTTTAAATAAGCAGGTGAGTAGAAATAACTGAAGAGCCTGGTCTTATGGATCAAAAGTTTCAGAGCAGTGACACTACAGGAATATGTGCTTCCATTAGAAACATGTGTGCTGAATATTAGGCAAAACACTTTTGTTTCCAATACTGTCAGATACTCAAAGTCAACCATTCATATTAAGGTCATTAAGTTAAATGAGGATGCTTACTAAAGACACCATTCCTAACATGAAAGAGCATTTTTTGTAACTTACAAGCCTAAGTTTTCATTTTCCTGTGGTTAGCTGTTTATATAATGAGGGAGAACTTCTTTGCATTCCAGGAAATACCTAGACCTATATAAAGTCTTCAGCTGAGACTCATATTAACTGTTGATTTCATCTGTTACTAAGAAATTGTACCAAGGTTTGTACAAATCTATTTATAAACCTTATAATTCTCATGATTGATAGCATTTAAAACACAGTCAATTTAAGACCTTTCACATTTCTTGTGAAAGATATAGTAAGAATGAACAACGGAAATTAAGTATCTGCTTCAACCTTTGATTTAGAAAAATCAATGCCAAACTGTAGGTGTGTTCTGTTGCATTTTAGACTGTCACACTTCTTTTCTGGATGAAAGAGATGCCAAGTGGACTACAAAGGCACTTAACACATTTGCAAAGATGTCTGGATTTTTTAGTGCCAGGAACAAACAGCAGATTTTTACCATGCTTAACACAAAGTGTTGCTTCTGATCTTTTTACTGGATCTGTATTTCAAAATTCATCTGAATAATTCCAGTGCCAGTATGAACTTCTAACACTCAACCATAGTAATGGAACAAGCGCAAGCCAAAAGTTTCAACCAAAAAATCTGCGCTACTTCCTGAAGCAATTAGTATTTCTCTCTTGATTTCTCGATCAAATAATGATCAGGTTTAGCTTTACTTAGCTAAGTATATACCTGATAAGCCACAGCCAATGGCACAGTAATGATGTTAGATAAGGAAACTCTCTTTCTCTCTTCATATATTTTTTGGTGCAATGATTTCCTTTCCTTTGATTTATCAATGGCTACACATGAAAAGAGCAAAGAAAAGCAACACAAAGTGTTTTACAACTGAGTGAGAATGGAAACTCTTACCCTCTGGCACACTATTCTGTAAAGTTATATACCAGCAACTTGTATACTTGCTTGTAATAAATGCACAATAGCACTAATAGTAAGAGACAGTGACTAGTATTACCGTAAACCAGAAATGCTAAAAAGTACCACACACAAAAAATAAGAATGCAATAAAAATTACAGATTAAATTACAGAGCTTATTTGCCTCTGTGCTACCATACACAGTTCTCTCATTTAATTCAGAAAAAAGTCAGAGTACAACTGGTGAGTCAAGTCTTTGACCTCACTTAAATCTTCAAGATAATCTTGTGATTATGGTATTTCCTTATGACTGTTCTAATTTGTGAGTTATGATATTATGATTTTGCTATTTTAAGCTGTCCTTTCAAAACATGTATTGGGATTAACTATAATATATAAACACTTGTTCAAATTCAGGAAATGTCTTTGCAATTATAACCAAGCAGATTATTCCTTGCAGAAATATATTTTAATTAAAAAGAGAGTTATCCATAATGCAGCTTATAATGAGAAAGAACACAAAATGATTGGCATAAAATTTGGCATAGAGATAGAAAATTTATGATTAAGATTGCCTGGTATTTACCCTACAATATCCTATTTCTATTTCCTTGCAGCTTTGCCAACTTTGCAAAAAATATACAAGTTTCTGAGAATTTCAGAAGAAAACAACAAACAAAAATACTTAAAAAAAATCCCTCTGTCCAGTCAGTAAAAATGTAAGTCAAAAGATCTAACAGTACTCTGCTTTAAAGCAAAAAGCTAATGCTTGACAGAAGCGTCACACTTCTGTCAGCAATGTGCTTTTTGCTGTTCCCAAGAAATCACCCAAATTTGACCCGACTATAAGTCTCTGAAAGATCTGAGTTTACTGTTGCTCAGCAGAGATTTCTTATAGCTCAGCAGCTCAATGATCTAATGATTCCATTTTCACCAAGCAGACTGGGTTTCTATAGAGCCTTTACCTGACATCTATACGGTCATAGGACATGCTCAAGCTGAGGACTGCAAGTGAAAATGGGAGTTTCTTTGCAATTGCTCCTTACAGTTAACTGCAAGGGCTGCAATATTGGGAATCAGCAGTAAGAGCACAGAATGATCTGCAGATGCTGTTAGAAGATCCAGCCTTTACTGGTGGCTAATCATACAATAACACAGAGGAACATGGATGCAGTAACACTGTTATAATTACATGAACACTCTACAGCATGAGGCAGAAATATGAGTTGATTGACATTTGATAGCCAAATGCTTTTATATTAACGTGGCAATGATATATTCTAAATATGTCCCTGTTGACCCCAAAATCAGTAAATCAGTAGAATATCCTACTGGATATTTTTTATGATTAAAAATACATTACTTGGCTCCTAGATAATGTTTTATGTATTGTAACATTAAGGAAACTATAGGGCTCTCATGATGGCTACAGGAGAGCCATCCATGACTTTTGTTGCAAGAACTTTACCATTAATAATTATCTAATTTGTTTTGTAGACAGAAACTTGTATTTTAACCTTCCTATAAAATCTCATAAACAAGCAAACTTCCCTTAATTATTCATATTTAGCAGCTGTGTTGCTGAAGACCTTAGGAGTTTCACACATTGAACTCTCCATTTAAAAAAAAACAAACAACAAAACAACAAAAAACCCACACTGGAGAAACCATCCCTGTTTTATTCTAAAATATGACTGCAGTTCTGAAATTTAAACCAGATTTTAGTTTATGTGGCATGGAGACAAAATGGTGCTTATTAGCAGTTTGGTCACTTGTTTTGACGTTACCGGCATCTCACTAGGAATAATTAACAGTGGTACACTCAGAGAGACTTGGATCATTTCCAAGTGTTTCTGTACTTTGATAAAGCCTGAAGACTTTTAGATATCTAGAGGTATCATTATTCTATTTCTCTCTTCTTCCTACATAATAGACATTAAGATTCTAACAAAACATCACAGTTGCTTAATTAGTCTCAGATTTTAGAAAAAGAGCTTGATCAGTATTTATTATTATGATCAGTATCAGTATGCTCAACCTTTTAAGATCACCTCCAACCTGGTGTAATTTGACACCTGCAGCATGACAAATGTCACAATCAGATCACTATTACAAGAGAAACTCAATGGTATCAATATCTGCTTTTAAAATTTTCCTCTAAATACATATTTTAATGAAAATGCCAGAGCTATTCATTTATTCCTTACCAAGGATTCAGAATTGTAGCTTTAAAATGTTGAGGTCAAAAGATTGTCTATTGCTTCCTATAGAAATTAAAACTTTTTTTTCCTCTTTAGCTACACATGACATGGACACAAGATACTTCCAGCAGCTACCTTTATACAAATAGTTTTGGCCATACATTTCAATGACTCGATCTAGCCCATTAGGAGCTAGCTCATATTACTGTTAATTTCTGAGCTATAATGTTATGCATTTAAGAAGCTTAAATGCTTAATAGCTCAGTCTTTCACCATTCAGTATTTTGTCAATTATTGCATGCAGTTTTAATGGGTTTAGTGATACCGTGCTCTTAATAAAAAATCATTTAAGCCAGTTGAACTGGCTTAAATTCATTTTTTCCTGATTGGCCTCACAATTGTATTCTTGTATTGTTTTCTTGTATTTTTTTCTCCTGATCAAAGATAGTCCAGCCATACAACTCCTAATGCATTTAATTTTCATAGACTGCAATTTCCTAAGGAATGGAATATGAAGCATTTTGGGGTTTCTTGCCCCTAGAATTACAGTAAGAATCTCCAGTTTCCCTACTGGAAAGCAGAGAGTTTTAAAGAAGAAAGTATGATGTAAACAATGTGTTACTTCTAGGAGCTTGTTCCACTGTTATATACAAGGATGTGCCCTCCGTTAACGGTGTGTGAAGAGCGTGATTTGAGTATTGCAATAGAGCAAGTCCTCTAGAATAGGTATCCTATACCCGCCACACAGCCAAAACGGTGGGCATGCAGCCACGCTGAGCTGGAATATGCAGAATCCCTCCAAAGGCTGGAAGAGAGGAGACCTCTGGAGATTTCCAGTCCAACCTCTCATCCAAATTACATCAACTTGCTTGAAGCCTTGCTCACTCGACATATGAGTATCACTAGGGATAGAGATTACACATCTCCTTCGGACACCTGCCCCAGTGCTTAATCATCCTCAATGTGAAGAGCTCTTCTCTTCCATATATTTGGAAATTCCCTTGGCTGCAAGTTGTGTCTGCTGCCTCTTTTTTGTTTGTTTTTGTTTGCTGTGCACCTCCAAGAAGTGTTTGGCTCTACACACAGAGTGATTTCTCCCAGTGTCCTGAGCAATTGCTGGTCAGCAGTAAAAACTGCCATTTCATATCTAATGCTGTTTAAGTTACTACCAAGACAGTCAACACAGGTGTATGGTACAAAATGTGATATTCAGTGATATTTGCACTGTAGCCATGAAACCCAGATGGTGCAACCCACGAGGTTACTCTGATGATATCACTGGATACAGACACTACTTGCACTGAAAGCTCATTCCCTTTAAATCAAGTTTCTCAAAAGGATATTTTTTAATAAAATTCTGTGAAATTAGATCAGTAAAAAAGTAATTCTGCTTAAATATAACTTCCTTTGGCACAGGAGTGTGTGCTGGAGGGGTATGAACAGTAAGGTACAGGAGTTTGGATAGTAACTGAAGCCTGTCGTTACTGTTTATTATGAACATCAACAGTGTAGACAGGTACAGCAATGTGGCTTTTACATGCCTCAGAAAAGGAACTGCCAGTGTACCAGCCTGAATATAAAACTAAAACTTCAGAGTAAGGGATGCCAGACACAGTCAGCTTCACTTCAGCTGATCGTCAGTCCCTTCCATTAAAGTTGGTTTATTTTTAGGATACATATGTCTTCAGTAAGATGTCCTTTAGCTTTTTCACTTAACAGATGTATTTCTATCATTCCATCCATGTCTTGTTTTGTATATGTAGTAATGAGAGGTTGGGAGTGCACTATAAAACGGAACCCTCAGATCAGGGGCCTTGAACAAAAGAAAATATTGCTGAAGGCAACATATGCTTAACTGCTAAGTGAGGGGAACTAGAAGAACACCACATTGTCCTAATCAGAATATTTTTGCCTACAACAGCTGGAACTTTTCAACAGAACTATTACTGTAAGAGATTGGTATAGTAATGTTTTTATTAATTTACATGGATAGCTACTCTTACAAGCCATGATTAGGCTGCTGCAGTGTAGGTGTGCTGGCAAGAGGATTAGTGGAAGCAGCTGGTATTTGGAAGAGACACATGCCCGTGGAAAGCTGTTCAAGTCAGGCATTTCAGTCTCTTTAGCTAGTCTATGTCAGATTTGCTTCATTTTTTCAAAAAATAAACAATGGTTTCTGTCAATGTTTAAAAAAATCAAAATTATAATAAACTGTGATAGTTAATTTGATTAAGAAAGAACTAGTTATGATGAATGGTTAAAGCACAGTTTATCTTCACGAATACTTAGTTACCCTAGAAGCAAAAAAGAAAACAAGACTGTATTCTTTCTGATTTTATCCAAATAAGTTTTCTGGGGAATCAAGCTATCTTGCTGTCTCCTAGAGCAGATGCAATTTTGTTAGGAATTTAGATTTATATTCAGTTTTGAACACCAGATATTTTCCAGAGAATTATAAATTAGGCCCCCAATTAGCAGTAACAAAAATAAAGACACAATTTACATATAGTAATTGTCATCTTTTAAATACTGTAGCCATGCCGACTGCTCACCTTAAGAGCACACAAAGCAGGCAAGATTGTAGTCTCCTGATCTGCAGTGGTAACAGGGATCATGGATATACCTTCTTGTTCCTGTATAAAGGTCCAAAAGCCATTTTACAGATTTCTATCATAACTTTCAGAGTTATAAGTCTAAGTTTGTATTCCTAAAGCCTACCAAAAGCCATGTTGAATATTCATTTTGATTAAATCATCTCAAAGAGCAATCCATTCCTGCAAGCATATTCTTCTTCAAATATGCCATTATGTTACTCTCTCTGGGATGAACTTGGCAGTGGAAATCAGTGTATTTAACTTCATTGCTCTAGTCATGACTGAACATCTTTCTAAAGTCAGCATCAAGGTCTCCTTGTATATCAAAACTGCAGTATTTAACTGTGGTTAAGGTACTATTCTAAATTACTGCGTTGTGCCATAGCTGAAATCTGCTTTGGCATTTTGAGAAAGAAAGATCATAATTACTCTTATGTAGAAAACCACTTTATGATGCACTTAAGGACTTAAGATGGTCTAAATTTTTTGTCTTATCACAGTCACAGATCAAATTTCAAAAAACCATACAATATGTAGTAAGAAGTCTAGCAGTTTAATTTTAGGTTATGTTCTGAGATTGCCATTAGGATGGATGTACAACGTGATTTCAACATGACCTTTCCTAAGGAAGTCATGACACTGAACTCACTGAGAATCCCCAGTGAGGTCAGAGCAGAAGGAAAACAGTATCAAAGTCCACTTGCTTTATTCAGCAATGCAAAATTTAGTTTACTGGAAGCAATAGGAATTTTAGCAGGACAATACTGAGGGCCCTTGTAAAAGACAGGTCTGAACTGTTGTCCTTTGAGGTATCACAGCACCGTAACAAGTTAGAAGACCAGCCAAAATACCATGACATGGCAATTATAATTCAAGACTGAATCAGAAAAATAAACTTTAGACTACATTCATATCAACTTGTGTACGTGACTAATTTAGGTATCATGGCAAGAAAGATTTAGGCACTCCTCCCCAGCAAGACATTTCAAAGAAATGCTCAAAACAGTTTGGAGTCATTCCATCACCTTTGACGGAGGGGACATGTTTCAGTACCCAGTCGTGTGCCACAGGGGCTGCATCTAGCAGCTCACTCAATACTGAATGGGATATTGAACTGATTGCTATCCTCTCCTGTATTGACAAGCACCTACTTCAAACTTTTGCTGATTCTCACAAGTTCTTAAAATGACATAAAGCCATTCGATTCTGGTAGGAGAGCTGATGCCAGCGTTTCAGCAAGTTCTGAAGATGACCACGGTTGGTACTTCCACAAGCTAGTTCTACCAGTCTGGCTACAAATACCACATGAAAGCTTTGTCCCCCTGCCAGTTCCTCCAGTATGCAGGACAGATTGGTATTTAGACGTATGTGAAGCGGACCACAATCTACTCAACAGAGCCACTGTAGCTCATTCATTGCAGAGATACGACCCAGCAGTGACCAAGCCCCAAAGGGAAGATGCCTGTTTTTTGTCAAGTATTATCCATCCATAGAAGGGAAGGTTTTACAACGGAAAAAGACACAATGTCCAGCACAGATGTAGAAGTAGAATTCTTACGGATTTGTAGTGTTTTAAGTCCTGACATATTACCTAAACACCAGGTGGATAGATGTTTCCTCCATTGTCTCTTTGGGGTTACTCATATAAGACCTGTGGGAGGTGACATTGGTCTAACTGGCCCAGATCCAGCAGTGACTTAGCAGCAGCAACATCCACTGCCATTGCAGACATCAAGCTCACCTCTTTATTTTACTACTGGTGTACAAAGGTTTGTTTATGCTTACTCACGCTTAGAAAAATTGAGACCCTTAGCATGAAAATCACAGACAAAAAAAAAAAAATCTGCTGTTCTATTTTTTTAAACCTTTAAACACAAACACCAGCAGGTTTGTTGTGTTTCTGTGATTATCCTGAGAAGCAGCGTCTATGTTCCAGTATGTTTTCCCAAGCATCTGTATTGTAAAGATGTTTCCTTTGAATACACACACAGAGAGATCAGAAGGGTTGCTCCAGTATTCCCATGGGAAAGTTTAAACTTGTGCAATAAATGTTTTCATTGGCTGTGCTAAATCGCATTTTAATTTTTTTTAAACCAAGTGCAAGTTACAACCTACATTATTACCACTATTTTGTCAAAAATATGTGGATTCAAGAGAGTAAAAATGGAATTGGTCCTAAGGGTTTGTAGTTAATGGCAGAGGGACATACAGCAGCATTGTTATTTGTTCACAGATGGATAGCTAGAACACTTACTCTAAATGCTAGCAGTGGTTACATGTTTAAACAAACAACTTCTAGAAGTAATTGACTGTTCAATCACTTTTACTTCTGGATAATATAAACTCTCTCATTTCCAGTATTTTTTCCTGTCTTCACAGACTGTGCTGGTACTGGATTTTTCTTCTCCTTAGAAGTCCTGAGGCACTTGTATCCATTATCATCAGTCAGTCTAATAACTTTTCATGGCTTTGATGGCAACCTATATTATCAGAGTATTATCTCCATTTTGTACACCATCACGTAAATACCAGTGCTTATTCATGTTTTACTTAAAAAGCAAACAATATGATGCTTGAAAGGCTAACACAATTTTTAGCCCTGTGTCCTAAGGAAATTAAAGTGATCTTAGACAGCATAATTTTACATCTTTGTTGGCTTTCCTTCTTAGTATGTCTGAGATGGACTTTTAAAATCAATTTGACAGAGGAGTAATGATCACAATTATGTTTTGTTCTAATAAAGTTAATGAAAGTTAAGAGGCAAAGAAGATAAAAACCCCAGCCCCCATTAGTGGTGCCCCAAGAACAGGAAAGACTGCAATATAAGGTCCTTTTTTATTAAACACTAGAGAATCCAGGCACACAAGAGGCCCTGTAAATATCCCAGCTGTGGGAAAAACTTCAATTAGAACTTAGATTTTACGGGACATCAGAGAGTCCAACCATGAAACTCAAACCCATAGGAAACCAGGCTTCATTAGTTTCCCTACTCACAGACAGTATGTTAATAAATAGAGATTTATCAGAGATTTAATTCTATTTTATTCCCACTTGTGTACATGAAAATGTCAATAAATATAACCAGCACGCACACAGCCTGCAGGAGATACTGTCAGTTTGCAAGAACAAAGCACTACGAATTAGGAAACTTTGGCATAGTTCCTGATTCTTTTACCAGGCTTCAATGTGTGATCTCAGGAAAAAATCAAACATTCCCATGGGTCAGGCTTCCTTTATCCATATCTGTTTATACAGCACTTTCTGATTCCCAGCTAAAAGGTGCTCTATGAAAGAAAGGAAGTTTAGGAGTGCTGCTAATACGACGTTCCTCATTTTCCTACCAAACACCTGACCCTCAGATGTCTGTACGACAACATTCATTGTTATTTCTGCAATAACTTAGCTTCAGCTACAGAAGGCCCCTCTCAAATACCAAACAAAAAAACCCCAAACAAAACCCAAAACAACAACAACTTTTTCCCATTCAAGGCTCCTCCTCTCAGGTTTCCCCCTTGGTTGACATCTATGCCAGAATATGTGAATCCCAAGATCCTTCCTACCCAGGTTTGTTCACCACTGCTTTACGTCCACCAACTGCACATGCACTAACTTCTACTAGATCATATCCTCCAAGCCCAGACTCCCTCTATCCCGCAGCCCTTCTCAGTACCTCAAGGCCCTGGTCTCCCCAAACCACACACTTTGACTCCCTGTTTGAACTCTCACAGGCTGGGAGTCCCTTGTATTTCCCTCATTCCCACCCAGTTCCTTTCATCCCTCTTCTTCCTCCTCCTCCTATCTCAGCTATCCCTGCTATTTAAGAAGCCACTCCAGCACACCAAAAGAGCCACCATTACTAGACAGGGATGGGATGCAGCTTCTTCTGGGCATCATTCCATCCTTAACAGCCACAACATCTCTATGGGAGCATGCAACAGTCTCACAGTGGACACTGACATCCTTTCTGCATCTGGGGAGACATTTAGTTCCTGACAGTCATCAGGGCAGTTGGTCCTGCCTTGTACGCAGCCAGATAACGGAAGCTGAGGATTTGTGCATATGAACTGGTGGGCAGCCAGAGGCCCCCCTCCTAAATGAAATGATAGCTTTTGAACTGGCATATTCTGGCAAAACAGCCATTTAAGTGAGTTTAGATACCAGCATCTTGTTTAACTAGGACTGCTGCCTTTGCTGCCATGGCCAAAAGCACTGTTTAGAAATCTTAAGAGATGTCTAGTGGACCCAAAGCCACATTAAGCCTAAAACTTGTACTTCTATCACACTTCATTCCAACTGAAATAAATGGAAGGTGCCAACTCTCCCTATCCTGTAACTTTTTCCTATATGAAAGTAAACAAGGATGCACATTAAATTACTTCTCACATGTCCCCAGAATGCAGAAAAATCTATAGGCTGCAGATGCATGTGTCAGAAGCTCCTGCTCCTTTTTTCCCCCCTCTAGGTATATGAAATAATTGATTTATCAAACTATGGGACTTCCCTTTTTGGTTTCCAGACTGAGAAAGGACTCATTTTATTTGACATACTTTCAGTAGACCATGCTATGCCCAGCTAGAAAGGTTATCAGAAGCAAATTTATTGTCTATGCTAGAAGGCAAAGGTCACAGTGAATGCACCAGAAGAGTATTATTATTTGAAGAATACATCATGCAACCCTTACATTACCTACTCAGTCAAGTCATGTTTTAAATGACACAGGAGTCAGATTGCAAAAGAAAGCAAATAGTGTTTTCAGTGTTTCGACTTAAGCCATCAATTGCTCTTCAACAAAGACCTCCAAACTACAACAGCTAAACTGAATTGTACTTGGTGCCATTGTACATTTATAGTAAAATAGTGGAGTTTAACTTGGAAACAGAATATTATGGGATCAAATGATGTTTCAAGACTCTCCTTAGTTCCATCTGAGTCACGTATACCTTTTACAAAAAATCCTTACAAACAAAAGAAAGGATGCAAATGTTGGTGCAGTGAACTAGAAGATTAAAGGAAAATAAGAAAGTGTAAAGGCAAGTAGATATTCTTATTTTCAAATTGAACCTGTTACGTGGAGTTCATATCTTCCTTACAAAATGTGTCCTGGGTCTAAAACAAAAGCTTAACTCATTTGCCGAAGGTTTATAGATTTTTTTTTTTTTTAAAGAGATTATGTCTGTATTCTTAGCAGTATTGCTATAATTCATATCTTCCAAGGCCTAACTTAGTTGTGAGTTTAATGATCAAATGAGGAACTGAAATGCAAGCAAAGTTTAGTTCAAAAATTAAAGTCAATGCAACTGGCAAAAAGAACTTTCAGACTCTCCTTGGTGAGGGCAATTTATCAAAATGTCCTTTTTTCATCCTTCTTTCATCACAGTCAATTATTTGGAAGAGCTCACTGTGAGGAAGAAAGTCTTTAGAGTTTGAAATGCCATATGGACTTGATTTCAGTTATTGGGCCTTGGCACCACTATACAAACGGGTAAAAACAGAAATAAGGGTGTCACGTTCATTTTTTCTTTAATGATAAAATTAACTTTCCTTTTCCTCTTCTCACAAAACACTCTCCTGAAATACTTGGGGAGAATGCAGGCATAACCAGAGTATGTGCACAAACATGGAGACATTAATGTGCCATGAATGTGGACTCACTACGTGTGGAATTTAGCTGTGCAATGCACAACACGGTATATCTATCACATCCAATTTCTGTCCACTGTTTTGTAAGGTTGTTACCAATACCCCTGTTTCAAATGAGGGACTGCTCTTCACTGGCTCATTACTTTAAGACAGCATGGTTCACATTGCTTCAAATGACAAGAAGAGTTCTTCATAAAAATCAAGTAACAATGGATTTTGGAAAGAAAGGAATGATTCTGTGTTCACTCTGAGAACATGAATGATAATATTTAGGTAATACTTGATAATAGAAATATGCAATTTCATTTTTTTTTTTCTGTGAGGTACTTCCAAGATGAACATTTAAAATGGTGTCTTTTGTTGCACTTAATAAATTTAATGCTTCACAAGTTTTCCATAATGAAGACACTTATTATTAAAGAAGGAAATTATTTTAAAATGCCTGCATCTTGCAACTTGTATGACCAACACAAGAACAAATAATCCAGGTCAAAGAATAGAAGGAAAAGAGCGTTCAATAAATATTGTTCTCAAACTACCAAAGGGTAATCATAAAGAACAATTAAACCAACAATATTATGACAGTATCATTTTTATACAGACTGGGAAAATGAGAAGTTATAAGACAAACCTTTCTTTTTGCAACTTCATTGTTTTTCTTGTTCTTTTGTCAAAGCTCTAGTCAAAATTATTCTCTGGAGTATCTCCAGGTAAGGCAAGGGAACTGCAGCAGGGGGTATATTTAAGTTTTTGGGAAGTGATCCTTTCAAAAGTCATAATGTGAGAACAGGAGTTTTACAAAGCTAAATCATTTTACGTCTGGAATACCTTTCTCTACCAATCTTTCCAACCCCAGTGAGGAGACCTACCCAATTAAAATGCAATGCAGACTATAAAAGTGTAACAACACATTAAAAGCCACATAGACAACTTTTACTATAAGGGCAGAAAATTATACAAAAGCCAGATGAAAATAACTCTGCTTAAAAAAAAAAAAAAAAAGTATTTTCAGAATTGTTTCCTTAAAGGATCTGCCGAGGCAGCTGTCCAAGAGGAATAAATTCTACATCTCAAGAATCACTAAAGCAAAGGTTTTACGCTGCCAATCAAAGCTGCGAGACTCAAAGCCTTTTAAAATGAATACCATCTCAAAAACGCTAAAAAAGCAGGTCTTTGACATCTTAAAACATCTTTTTGTGCTAAAGACTCTTTCTCAAAGGCCAATTTTAAAATCAAACCACTGGCTTTTTTTTCAGGGAGCCAATGTTAGAAGGCAGAGGGGTAATTTGATGACGGCTGTTCGGCCCGGCGAGGTAGGCGTGCATCCTCAGCTCTCTCCAGCGCGGTGGCGGAGCCGAGCTGCAAGCCCAGCTGAGAAAGAATTACAATAAGGGAGTCTTGTGGTCACCGGGGTATATGTACTGCCTTTGAGAGGTCATCCCAGGATACGCATGGGTGAGGTCTGCGCAAACTGCACAGCTGAAAGAGGGATTTCTGCAGCACTGACACACGGCTTTCCATGGGAAGGGTGTGGTCAAGGATAACACCATGTTTCTTAAGATAGCTCACTGCTGCTCAGCATAACCCTTTCAAAAAGTGGGAAGAGACAGGAAGAGAAAAACAGCCGACTCGCTCCTATTACCCTTCCTCGGTCCTTTCAACCCCCGTCTCTCTCTTGCACAGTTCTGTACCATTTCACTATCATCGTAACACCAATTTATAACCTATACCAAACAAGAAGCCAGGAAATAGGCTTAGTGGCACGTCCACTTTGTCTGCCTGTTCTACAGGCACCATTGATGGAAGCTCATAATTAACAGGAAGTGTTTCAGTGCTATGACTATGACAGAAAAAGCAGGGGTTTACCTAAAGTAACATTGGCAAAGCCACTATTAATACAGCACATAGTCATTTAATGATGTAATCTCTACACCATCATAGCGTTTTTCTGTTTGCCCTGAGACTGACGTCTGACCTCAGCAGCCACCAGAGAGGAAAACAAAAAGTCCATGACAACACGGCTAATAACATACAAAACCCAACTGTTTGCGTTGGTCTTTTATTGACAAAGGTTACAGTGCAGCTGACTTCCACTACAGAAGTTATAACAACAAGCCAAACATAACCTAGACACAAGCCTGAATGGATGTTATGACAGAGTAATGGAACTGAATAATGACTTTAACAGTTCATCAAAATTATTCTTTCTGGCAGCGGTAATATATCTGCCCAGATCCAGGCTAATGTTATGACTTTGTATTGTTGGCTATTCGTGAATTGCCTATCGTTACCGTGTGAACAAAAGCCACAGTCTTTCCAATGTAATGGGTAAGCACCCTGCCCACTGATAGCTCTTTGTATAAAACTGATAATTGATGTGTTGAAAAGTTCCCAAAGCCCTTTATTATATTTTACTACACAAGGCCAACAGATAATCAGAGGAGAATTTTAGCAAAACCCAAGAAGTCTGCTGGGGCAGCAAGCGCTAATGTAATTTTTTACCACAATATATAAACAAACCCACCAAGTTCCTCTGGTAAGCACATGCAGTAAAAGGAGCATGCAAAGTTTTTTTCACACAACTCTTCTGTTGCCTTAGAATAATCAATCAAATAAAAGGTTCCAGAGCTCTAGCTAATGAAAATCTGTACCCTACATTTGCTTTGGCAGTTGGACGCTAATATTATGTTACTAAAGCAATTGAACTTTAATACAAAATGAGTGAACCGATGGAATCATGCTAAAAGATGAAAGATGAGTGGGACAAGATGGTGTTGAATTTCCACAACGTGATTAGAGAGATATGCTGTTTTGCCCTTCTCTTCAGGAAGGTCCCCAGATTTCTGTACCAATATGAGACCATCTGTGTGGAAATAAACAGCAGGAGTGCTTACAAACTAACATTTCATCTCCATCTTATCCAGCTATGTTTTTCTTCACAAAAGTGGTTGCTTTGACTTGACCACATGTAATTAATTTTTATCTGATATGACTTAATGAGCTAATTCAGGTTACTTCCTTATCTGGATTCACTACATGTGTTCTCCCAGGTGTCATCATCTAAACACTGCAGTCTCTGTGGCAGTACCAAAACTGCTAAGCATGTGTACAGTACAGGATTGCACTGAGGGAGTGCAATAGTAGGCTATAAAGTAAGCAGTGGATCGTTGGCTGAAGGAAAAACCTCAGCCGACTCCTTACATCACAGTTATGCTAGCCATGCTGTACCAAAATTTTAACTCCATTATCATTATTCAAATTTCCTTTCTGCATTGATAAGGTTTGATATTTTAAATCTACATCAAAATACTTTAAAGGAGACTGCTGCTTATGTCAGGTAAAGCTTATCTATTTCTTTTATCTCACGCTTTTAAGGTGATCTTGGATACCAGGAAAACCAAAAAGAATTAAAATTTTGCACAGAGAGTTTCTGGAGACCAAAGGCAGTTTTGCATGCATTTTTATCACTATCAATACTAATGTATTTCAATAATCTTTAAACAAAAGCATCTCATTTCAATTCGTTAAACTGACACAAAGCATTTCAGATGAATTAATCTCAACATTAAAAATGCATTTCCCATTGCCATACAGGAGGTCCAGTTCAGATCCTATTTATGGAGGCTTTCTACATCTCTCATAATAAATTCCAGTTGTGTAACCCCATGATGCACTACAAAGATGACTGGTTAAAGGGAAAACTGTTATTTTACAGCAGAAATAGTCCTCTGGTCAGCTCAGACATCAGGAGGCATAGAGAGCTTGAATTTCAGGCCTCAGAGGGAAATGTGCTGGTTGGAAAATGCAGGTATAGTAAGTTGTTTTAAAATTAAATGTTTGCAATCCATTCAACTAAATTCTGATGTGTACCCAACTGACCTGAAACAATATACTGCAATTTGGGTTTCCTGCTGTGTTTTGGCAATATTTCAGACTTCCACATGGAAAAAGTAGACCTTGTAGACATTGGATTTTCTACCAGACAATGATTCTCCAACAGGTCCTGTCAGTAACTGAAATGTATTCAGTATTTCAGTGCATACAATATACCCCCCGTCTCCAGTTCCCTCCCCGCCATCAAAAAGGGGGGGGGGGGGGCAAAAAATGCAATAGTGAGGTTAAGAGGCATGTAAATTACACCAGATATCACATGGCTCCCTTGGATTTCTCAGTTCTATTTTCAAGGTCCCCCATAATTTCTTCCTTCATTAAGCTAGCAGACATGGACAATGACTGGTCCTAAACCATCATTCATCACATCAGTGTGTGGCTCCAAGGGAATTCACCAGACACACATGCAGAATCTATTCTTCTTCTACAAATGTTTTGCTTTTTCTGGACATCTCACAAAGGACAGCCCTATATCACAGGTTAGCCTGAAAACTGGAAGTACTGTTGGCCATGAAGTAACATGACCAATGAGCTAACCGGTGTCAGTTTACTATTAACCTTTGCTTGATGGGAGTTTAGAGGATCTGGCCTTGACCAGCTCATTAAGTGATAATTAAACTTAGTCCATCTTATTAATATATGCAATACCCCACAGAAAACACGAATATGACAGTACATACATGGTTACCTACCTCTAGAGTATTAATTCTTGTAATTTGCAGTGTAATGGGCCATTGGAAGCTCAGTAAGACATTATTGAAAGCCTATTATCATTGAAAGCCTAATCAGTAAGACAGCCTTCAAAATATGAAGCAAATGAAAATGTCACTGCAAGACTTAGTTCTTGCATCCGTTGATTACGTGAAATCTCTGTATGTAAGTCTTCAACTCCTAGAGCACTGGCTCTAAATCCCAGTGACAATTTGTAGCAGTGGAATTAACTGTTTAACTGCCCACAGATAACTCTGGTTGCAGGTGGAAGGATAGGAGCAATCTGGCATGCAGAGGCTCAGGTAAAGAAAAAAGAAATTATACTTCTCTTTCAAAAACACAGAGGTTTAAAGTAACTTTTGCAGCCAAGAAAATGGAGGTTCACCTCATTCACATTACCAAAAATCTATTAGTAGTAAAAATTAAAAAATAACAAAATCAAAACAGCCTCACATATCACATAGGCTGTTCAAAGCACCAGCTAGCATCTCCTTACCAGTAAAATCCTCAAGCTCTACCCAGATGTCCATTACATGGCAGCTGACTCTTTCCAACACAATAACTCTGAAGAGGCTGGAAGCCAAAGTTTCAGCTTGGTGGCGAATAGAGCATAACAACACCTAAGATTTAGTTATTAAGGCAGTCTTCCAGGCAGAAGTAAAACATAAAATTCTTTAAGTAATTTTTTACCTCCTCTAAAGTGACGTTCAGTCTTCATCTCAAATTAACTTTAAACATCCTTTTAAACTTCTTTTTCTTCAATACCCTTACTAGACTTTATATCCAGCTTGCCTAACCCAAGGGAGAAATGTCCTAAGCCAACACATTTATATGAAAATACGTCTTGAGTAGCCCAATTTCCCAGTGTTATAATTTGGCAGTGGCAGTTGTAATTTTGGAAACTTTAATAAAAAAATTAAGTTTTGTTTTGCCAAAAAAACCTTATCCCTGGAGTTATAAAACAGATTTAGTTGTCTGAGGAAGCACTGGTCATGTAAGTAGAAACAGCACATTCTACTAGTAGAGCTTGCAAACAGGCCATTTACACGATAATTTCTGTATGAGTGAGAAGTTTCACATTAAAAAGGGAGAATAGAAGATTATCTCCTGTGTCAAGACATTACGGTACAAAGTAAACAGCTTAGGCTATTTCAATGGCTTTCAGATACTCCTTTGAGTGGAGTACACCTGGCATTGTCCCACTGATGCCAACACACATAGAAACAAACACTTAGAGCATGTTAATGCCCACGGGCAGAGAAAAGGAGAAAATTATGCCCAGGGGTTCTAAAAATATAACTTTTTTGAGGTATTTTGGTTACTCAGTGCCCATCTGAATACTCCCAAAACACAGCACGGCATCTGAAATCCACATATTCCTAATGATTGTGGAGCTTCACGACAAGGGCACATTACAACACAGATGTATGCTTCTGAAGTAATTTGCCTTAAAGCACGTCCCTGCCTACCAATTAGTACTCTGTAATGTGGCAGAAAGAAAAAGTTCTTGGTAGTTTGTATCTTTTTTGGGTACTTTTTTGCTAAACCCCCACCCACACATAAAAGGATAGACAGCAGAGTGTTGAGCTGGTTCTGCCAACACTTTTCCCCTCATAGTGATTTCCCCACCAAATGTCTGATAGGCTCAAAAAACAAAACAAACCAAACCAAACCAAAAAACCAAAAAACTCCCAAGGCTAATAGCCATTGGAACAAAAACTGGATACTTGTGAAATAGAAAAATGGCTAAGCCAGAGAGAAAGAAGCAAAAAAGATTCTCCTGCACCTACTGCATTCTTGCTCCATTCCTGGGTTTAATGAAGTTGGTGACTTCAAGTGGCAGCAAATTCTAGCCAGTGCCCTCTGACTACCAGGGAGATTGGTCACTAGTGAGTGTCTGCTCCTTGCTCCTCATCACAAGCTGTCTCCAAGCAGAGACCAGTCTCTCTTGCCACAACTCCTCCTTATCATATCCCATGAGCTCTCAGACTTCAACATACTCATTAGCTTGAAAAACACAACACGAAACAGTTACTGTTTGCCACTAGAGAAGTAAACTACAGCTTGCACTTACCAGTCAGTTTTTATCTTTCTGGAACATCAGACAGGATTCAAATGACTCTGGACCTCAGCTGTGTGAAACAGGAAGAAACGTCCCCCTCTGGCAATTAAAACCACATGTTCCTATTCAGCCAGAGTGCCTTACAACAGGGAGGACAGCTCTTTACCACCTATTCTCTTTCCGTTATCCTTCTTCTTTTCATTTAATGGAAGAACTTCAACAATAGTTAAAACGTTATATTTGTGTCATGCAAATAAATCGGTTTTTGAGGTCAAGTTGAATGCAAAGGTGCCAGGACTGCATTGGCTGGAGTTATGAATAGAACTGCCCTTCAAGCATGCTTCCACACAAGCACCTGCTTTGTGAGATTGGGGACCTCCCTGATTGCCACCTGGGCAACACTGACAGACAGGCAGGTTATACTCAGTACCCCAAGGCATTCAGGTTGACTGTGTTATGAGTAGACATCTTCTCCATTGGGTTTTTTGGAGGGGTTTGGGTTGTTTGGATTTTTTTTTTTTTTTTAAATGTCCAGTTAACAACCTGTTAGGAACGTGAAACTGCAGGATTTAAATAAGTGGGAATTTGATCATGAGCTTCAAACAAGTTTGACTGGGACATCGTAGTTACTGGGAATTACATTTTAAAACACACATACATAAAAGCACGTCTGTCAAGGGAATACTGTGGTGTCAAAGGCAAGCCCTTCAGAAATGAGTAATACCCCTTAAGAATATGTGTTGCAATATAACCTGAAGCAAACATCCTACTGAAAAATAGTAAGTGACTCTGCAACTAGAGACTGGGTTGCACATGTAAAGTTGGACATAATGTGAAACTGCAACTTCTGGATTATTATATTTGAACCACCGATGTCCTTTTAATGCCAGTTTTGATATGTAATAATTATGCATTTTCCATCTACATGTGTATGAAAACATTTGTAAAACACACATGAATAACATTAGTTTGAAGCAGCTGCCCAGATTTACTGCACCAATAAAAAGTTAAAGTCCATGGAGTAAAGAGGTATCTGGAAGAATTTCAAACTAAAAGAATTTGGTCACTTCATGCAAAAGAATAGGATTCTGCAAAATGAGCTGTATGGAGAAAGGCTCTTTTAGAAATGTAGCACTTTTGTATACTTGTACACTTTTGACTAGAATGAATACTGGAGTATAGTGCACCAATGTTAGAACAAATAGGAATTACAGAAACAATAGAATATAACAGCAACAATAAATCATATCTGACTTCAATATGTTTTGTATTACACACTGTACTCAAGAGATATAGTATTTTCAATTCAAATATAGCATTTCTGGGCAATATGCTGAAAACAAATACACAGCATTTATAAGCACATAACTACATTAAAAAAATTTATATCAGATCACATGGCAATTGTGACAACAAGCTCAGAATCCTGGAAGGACACACTCTGCCACTACAAAAAAGAATCAAGTACAGAAAATGGATTGCTCTCATTTGATTCTCTGCGGAGCTTCTACGATGAGCAAGCTTATTTGAAAAGAGAACCAAAATGAGCTCAGGAAATACTTCTCATACAAGTAATTTGTATGAAAAAGAAATCATAATAAGAACAACATCAAAAATACTTAGTGAAACTGAGAAAATTAGTAGGTGCCATACTGAAAGAATGACTTAGAAGTACCGAAGTGGAATATATAGAAAGTTTTATGCCCTTCAGAATTCTTCATTTGTTTTTGCTCCCAGTCTGCTAAGCACAATTCTCAGGAACCTGGCCAGAAGGCGTGACACAGGCTGCAGATACATCAGGTCCTCGTGACAGGACTGTATTGTTTCACTGAGCATCAAAAGAAACTTCTCTTCGGTGATAGCAGCTTTAGCCCTGCCATTGCTTAATATAGGGAACTATACAAAATGTGTGTTACAACAAAGGGTCTATCGTGTTTTCAAAAGAACTATACTGACGTGCTAGATAATGTTACATCTAGACGCCTGTAACCTACACTATACGACATGAATTTGAAGACTAAAGCATGTGGCAGTGAAATAAACACTTCTGACTTAGAAGGACTGTCAGGCTAACAGACCGAGCTTACTACCAGCGAATAATAAAATGCCTAATTCAGTGCTCATGGTACTGCAAATGTATCAGCAGGTTTCATGTATGGCCCTAACAAGTCAAGAAAATAATACATTATAAGAAGGGGAGTTCAATTTGGAAGGAAGACATCATCTCAATTGCTAGGAAAAAAAAAAGAAAAAGCAGCCACTGTCCCTCAGTGACAACAGGCTCTATTAGTGGCTTAACGCGTGACCTTTCCAAGGCCTCTGCCTCTCTATCAGCTTTGCCTCGAAAAGGAGCAGACAGGCATACAAGAGGGACATGCACCTCATTTACTGTGCATTCAAAGGTAAAAGCCCGAGTTATTACAAAAATACAAACGTGAAGCTTTGAAAAGGGCCTACCATTTCCTCTTATTCTCATATTTAGCCAAAACCAAACAACGTGCAAGTGAAAGCAAAACTCTCCTAGGATAATTCAACCTTTTCAATGCCTTTGGAAAGATCACATTTGAGGGCACCTTCTTGGGCCAGAGGGATGCATATGGGGGCAGGAAGGTGAATTGTCCAAACTCCTTTGCAATATGGCTGACCAACATGGGGAGGTGTATGAGGTTCTGCAAGACTTCACTGCTGGACTTGCCTGGGAGAGTGACCAAAGTGACTGTGGCAGGACAAACTCGAGACAACAATAGCTTCTTGGTATCTGACCACCCTCAAGTGTCCCAGAACTTGGTGCAGCAGCTGTCCAAGAAACATTGTTTGAAAGGCTCTGGCCTGAAAAGGTTTTAGTGGCTGGGGGGCGGGACCTGCCATGAACATCACTTTGCAGTAACTACACTCTTGAGCTACCACGACCACCCATTCCTTCTGAGATAGTAGCACCTCCTGCTGAGCTACGTTCTCTTCACTGAGATAAATAGAAAGTACTCGTCTCCTTGCTGTTAGGTCAGATGCAATGGACCTGCAGGCTGGAAGTTGCCAGGTGGAATTTGTGTATAATATAAATGATGAAATTTGCTTTTTGTTGCAACAGAGTAAATAAGTGGGGAGGAGAAACGTCTGTTTTCAAAGTGTTATACTGATGCCACAAATAAAACTCCAACATCCTTACACTTTAAAAGAGAAAATGGGTTTTGAGACGGTACAGATGAAAGCAATTGCCATGTCCAATTCCTGGAGACCCTCAACTTGCCACGTCATTTTGGTTTTGCTTATACTCTTACCCTTCTTGGTTTTCACTGAATTGACCATCAGTGAGAGCATATGTGGATTAGGCAAATATAAACAGAAAAAAAAGAGTTTACCTCTTAATTTGTGAAACCTATATTGCATTCGAATACATGTAATTTTATTTGGATTAAGAATGATCTAAGTGAAGAAATTTGGTCCTGTCAATTTCCAGGTTGATTATGGTTGGCCATGGCTATGGCATGCAAACATACTAGGTTCACATATAATAACTAGGTTGAACTGGTCCTTTAGAAAACAGGAAGGTTGGACTTTTAAGTTCTATTACATTTCTTATTACGTTTTGAGACAAGGGCGATTTTTCTCTCAGTGAGTTATTTTTTAAAAAAGCTGTCCACAATTTTCCTGTTGCTTCTTTTAATTAATGACATGATTACCACTCCCTAAATAATTAACAAACACATACCCAAAACCCAGAAGAACATAATCACTTTCCTTCTTCCAAAACAAGGTCTTTTGTTTTGGTGCTTCCAGGCCATCAGAACTCTTTTTGCCACAGTTCCTTGGTAAAATACCACCATGGTTCAGCTAGCAACTCAAGTATCATTCCAGGGGGAAAAAAAAATAATCTTCTGTCTCTGAGGTTGGACACTTCTTAAATCAAGATCTGCAAGTGCAAGTAGTTGCCTTCACGCTATGCCATTAATTTATTATACTGATATTAAAAATTAATTTACAGTATTATTCCCAGCAAGGCAGGAATTGGTGAAGCACTGATGACAAGTATATTCTGGATGAAGTTCAGAATATTTCAGTGAAAAGTGACTAAAGTAAATATTAAATAGTTCACTGGAGAGGATAACATTCAGCATGGTACAATGTTATTGAACACATTTATCTCAAATGAAAGCTCTTGTGCTAATCTCAATTAATTTGCAGACCGTTAAGCACAGAAGGCAATGTCAGTACAAAAATCTAGGGCCCGAAATCTTTATTCTTCAGTGGCAGATATTAATTAATTTTTCAGATGGATCTGGTAAGTACACACTGAAATTAAGTATCAAAATGCAGAAAACACTCAAAAGACACTGTCTGCTTAAATATATTTACTAATGCCATTTCAAATATGAGCCATGAAAGAAAAAAATTAACAAACACTCACATTGAATCAATAAAAGTAGTTCAGCTGTTTTCATGTTTTTTTCTAAATAACTGGTGAGAATGTCACAAACCCTCTTTGATGCTTTTGAGACCATCATTCACAGCAGTACTCAAAAAGTAACAAATCATTCCCAGAGGGAAGCTCCCATGCACATCTTTGTGTAAGAATTTTGCATTTTGTTGTGTGTCTTCATATAAGACAAAACCAAAGTAAAATATATTGCAAAATATGTTAACAGAACTTTTTCCAAGACATTGTGAAAACCATTACCATTTAATTAAGTTTCAGCCTTTTTGTTGGCACCAGATTCTGGATGTTATGCTAACATATAACTGTCATCGGTTTATTTCAAGAAGCCCCTATCAGCAATGCCGTGTAGTATTGGAGTTGACAAGAAACAGGTGTTATACCAAAACTAAATTTTAAATTGTCTGACTAAAATTTTAGTCTTTACTTTAAGGCACTCAATTTTCAATATCTTTTGACAGTATTTGGCAACAGAGATACTGGCTGGGGAAGATCCATATAAATACTGGGCATTTAAAGTCTGGATATCAGAAATACTCACATTTTTTAAGAGTTTGGATTAAACCATACTATTTAAAAGGCCTATGTATTTAGAGGTATTCCTACTCATTAGATTGACTAAAAGGAAGAAAAAATAAAATAAATCTTACATTCCTCCTTCAATCTGTAAGTAGACAGTTTTCTTCATTCATGACTTAAAACATGGTAAAAGCAAATTCAGGAGTTTGATGAGTTTCAAAGGAGATTTAAAGACAAATAATATACACAGCTAAACATCCAGACATACAGTAGCACAGGTTAGACACAAACAATGAGCCTGAGTTTCAGAAAGGATATTGATTTTCCAGCTTCAGTCATGAGTCAGACTGCACACTGAGAAGGATTTGTTCTTGGAGTTCGATTCTCGCTCAGACTGCCTGCCTTAGTGTTTCTGCTTTGCAAGTCACACTGAAATGGGACACTAGCCCAGAGACACCACTGTTTTTAACTTGTGTGACAAAATATCTGTGTTCTTATTTGGCTGGGAGAAGAGGAGAAAGACCAAAGTATATATTTTTAATAGTGTTTGAATGAATATCTCTTAGAAAAACCACAGTGGGGTTTGCTAGGAGATGAAGCCAAAACTGGAACTCAAAGGGTATAGGCAGTAAACCAAAGAAAGGAACTCCTTCCCATTTCCTAAAATATGTAAAGCGGAGGGAGGGGAATCAACATACTAAGAGCACAAAAGTAAGCAGATGAGTCGTTTAATCTGTGACTGTTCTTTGCAGCGTACCACTGCTGCTGTCACAAAAAGGCACTGCACGAGAAGAACACATGGAGAAATAGCCAGCAGGTGTAGATGGTAGGCCCCATTTTTTTCATTTAGAACAGCTTAATGGCACAACAACTTTGGGAAACAGTAGTTTAAACAGCAATCTGCTCTCTCAAAAAAGATACTGTTTCACCAGCCCAGACAAAAAGTACCTATTTCTTTGCTCACCTGTCATTGTGTAGCTTTAAAATAAAAAACAAAACCCTCCACACACAAAAACCCACAAAGCAGAATTGCATATTGCGTACACATGTCAGGAAGAGGTGGCATGATTACCAGATGTTTAGGTCCATCTTAGTAATTAGACACCATGCAGACTTGAATAATAGGTAAAGAACCGTTTTCCCCATAATGACATACGCTTCCTTGAAAGACGACAGATTAGTTCAGCTGTGGTGAAAGTGATTCATCGCTTTATAATGACAAAGTAGAAGCCTCATGAGGAACATGCTACTCTCCCTGTTCTTTATTTTTCTATGGGTGAAGAACAAAGTGGCATCAATTAATTATTAATTACAGAGATCTTTTTACATCTAGGATGGTAAATTATTGTGCTTTGCTAAAAATAGTAAATTTGTTTTTGAGAAAAGACTTCTGAAATATTCGAGTAATTTTCTTCATGTTATATACAAAGATTTGAGAGATTAATTGTCCAGATGTTTCCTTGGGTTTTGTTCTCTCTTTCTCACATAATAAAAATCTTTCAGCACTTTTTTTTCCCCCAATAAACCCACAGTCCATCTGTTATGCTTTGCTGGAGACATAAAACAGCACTACATGTGTGTTACAATCATTCTAAAAAGTAAATCTTCACCATTTTCTTTTACAAATAAGGTGAAAGATTCCATTTTTATTTGTTAGGTAATGTCTTGATATGTTGCCCTTTGCCCTAAAACACTAGCTCTATTCACTAATACTTTCACCTTTGCTTCTAATGTCATGGGCTAAAATCTTCAAATCCCAAGTCAGACTATCAAGTATTTCTGTCTCTTTCACAACAGAAACTCTGGAAAAATACAGCAGAGCAGGTCTTCAACAGTTATCTCCTATTTAAATACAACACAACTCCTTTGGAACAGTTTAGAACTTATCTATCTCAGGATGTCATGAGTAAAGTGAATAATGATAGCATGCATTTTTATTTCTGTATGTATTACAAGAAGCGTTTGTTCTGGACAAACTGAGCAAGTGAAAACACTGGTTAAAATGTAAGAAGTGTCAAAACCTACTTCCTAGGTTACTGTTACAAAATGACAGCCCTGAAATAGAACTGATAAGGAACGTTTTAGCTGTAGCCATGGAAAATTGGCAGTTTTAAAGCTTGGTTTACAAACATACTTTTGGGAAGTGAAATTTGAAAGCTGCTATTGACTTTTACTTCAGTTGATAATATAAAAAAAATCCCAGAAATCTCTCTCACCTCTAGCCCTTCAAAGTCCCACAGAAAGAAAAACAGGAGAATATTTAATAAAATAGTAGGGTAAGACCATGTCAAGAAGACCTATGTCAGCAGATGTGTTGTAGTCAGAACTTTCACAGATTTGAAGGGAATCTTTATGTATCAACAACATTCTGAATAGGCAGATGAGACTTGAAGTGGGGTCTAGTATTTGTTGGATTATTTCAGAGCCTTGAACGTTTACTAAGTCTCAAACAGGTTTCACACAGGGCTAAGTCAAAATTGATAATAGTTTGCAAGAGCATTGATGAATCTTTTTCAGAGAGCATTTCAGGGTTTCCTCAAGTCTTGCAAGAATCTTTGTTAAGTCACATGCTAAATAAAGTAATACTGTGAAGAAGACTGGGGTGATGCACCACTAGTGCTCTCCAGCTGAACAGTCTTCACTGAAAGCAAGGTGCAAAGTCTGCTAAACTTAACGCCAAGAACTTCTTTGGCTTCAATTGACTCTCCCTCTGAAAGTGACCTGTGAAGATATGGGGGGAAACCGCATCAGGGACTCTTGGAAGGGGGTAATGCTAGATAGGGATTTGAAGCCAAAGGTATGAATGTGTACTGCATCCATTTTTTGGGCCTCCTCAAAGGAAAACTTTGATGAACTTGAGTGAGTTCAGCAGAGGGTCACACTTAGATGGGGTGGGGAGGAGAAGGTGTTGTATGAGAAGAAACCAAGTGAATAGGCCTCCTGTCCAAACTCCTTCAGTCTTTACCAGAAGTGGATGCTTAGAACCTACTTTCTTCAAGAAAAAGCTGGCCAAAAGATGTGGGGGAGGCTGATTGTAGTGACCAAAGGGAAGGTGTGAGTATCAGTAGCTGGCAAATGCGTGGTGTTGGGGAAACATCAGGAGCAGGTACTGAGCAGAAAGATGCAGAAGTATTTAGCAGCTCCAGTTTATGTGGGAGACAGAATGGAAAACCGCAGTGGGAGCAGACTTCTGGCAAGCTGTGGGACAAATAGCTGGAAGAAAAAGGGCAGCTGATGTATCGTGCATAAGGCATCACTTTTAACTAGGACCTTGGGTCACAGCTGGGTAGAAGCACACATAACAGAGAAGACTTCTGGGTACCTAATTTTTCTTCTTTTCTGCTGTTGAAAATGCATGGACCTGGGCTTGCTCATCAATGAGAAAAGCCAGCCTTTCCCATACACAAGAAACATGGTACTCTCCCTAAAATAACCAACGATGTTCATCTAAGTAAAACAAAACATCTGTATTAATTAATAAAAAATAACAAAAGATCATTTGTTTAAATGTTTATATAAACACTATTTAATGTGTGCCAAAAAGATCATAAAAATACAGTTAACATTAAAAAGCACTTCAAAGGGTAGGCAACGAATGAACTTTTTGGGTTTTTATCTTAAATAAAAGTCTGAGAAATTCCCTATATTAGCTTATACCTTACCTTTCAAAACTACATCTCATTCAAAAATGTTCATCTCAGCATCAGCTGTATCCTTTGAGAACACAGGTGTTCTTCTCTACCAAGTTACAAAACTGTTCTTTTTTCACATTTCAAGATACACAAATGGTGATACTGTAGTCCATTAGCAGTATCCTGATTTTCTTAACATGCCTCCCTTGTTGGATAAAAATGTGTTTTCAGTTATCAAGGAAGACCTGAAATTACTTAAATACAGCCAAACTGAACTCATGATTACCAGTTATAATATGATTTGAACAACCATTTCCAAGAAGCCACTGTTTTAAGAGAAAAGTGATTTAGTTCAATCAAGCAGAACACTCAAATCCATAGTCATTCTCATCCAAGATGAAACAGAGGTATTATAATGGCTCCTTGGTTTCCCAGCTGTTACCTGCAGAAACATGGAGTCTGTAAACTATTTATAAGAGGCTAGGAATTGTCATAATGGAAAGAAAATTCATCTATGCTGTGTATATTTGTGAAATTTCTGAAGAGCTTTGCATACACACTGGAAATTGTTTAGGATCTGTAAACAAGATGTTGAAAGACCACTTGCTCATGTCATCATTTTCTGGAAATCTAGTGGTAAACAGCTCTTGGAAAGTGAGAACGCTGTTTCAGAAGACCGTTTGTTTTCCTGCAAAGGCATGGGAGGAGCATAAGGAACAAGGCAGAAGTGATAAAAAAAAAACTTGCTTCCTCCTTGAAAACACAGGGTTCCTCCTCTTGTTCTTAGGAGTCAGAAATGAAGAAAGGGTGAGAAAACGAGAAAGCAGGATGAATCTGACTCAAAGTTCAGAGACCAAAATTCATATGTAGCTTAGAGTTCAGGTTGATTATCCTTCTTTGGGAGAGCCAGTCCGTTCGACTCATCGTGACGTGTTTTAAATGGCAATGTCAGCACATTGTATCTACTGAAGACAAGACCACAATGCAAACACTGCAATCCGATATCAGGATGCCAAACTGACCATGGCCACTTTGTGGCACTCAGCATTTTTAATCAACACGGCCAGTTCTCAAATTTTTCAAGGCTGAGTACTATTGCAAATTTGAACATTAAAAAAAGAACCCCCAAAACAGGCCCAAAAGTTTCAGTGAGCTATGCTATTTTTTTTAATATAACAAAGACTATCATTCACATCCCCCCTCTTATAGCTGTAAGCTAGTTATTGTCTTAGACAGCATGTGCTGAAATCAAACAATCTTCAGTCACAAAGGAAAGAACAACGAAAGAAAGAAAAGAATTTTTCTGATAAAGGCATTCAAAATGACAAATGTCACCTGTTAATGTCTGCACTGCTGCCAGAATTCTTAAGCTGGAACAAAAATCTTTATGTATACTGACAATAGTTCTATCTTTTTATGTTATTACAGAAATAACACTATATAAAGGCCTACAAAAAAGGCAGCCAAAAGCTGGATATAGCCACCTCTGTAATCTTACCCTGGCTTTCGGTGTCTCTGAAGGGATGCTGTAACATTAGCTTTTTAATAATGCTTAATAAACATTTAGCAACATCTATTATAAATGGTGGGTACCATATGCAGAGCTGGGTGGGGTCATTCTTTACAGCAACTCACCATATGGTATCCCTATGAATGTGGCCCTGATAAATGTAATCTATTGAATCTGAATGACTGACTTGCTGCTGTAGTATTAAATTACTTTCCTTCGTCTTCCCCCATTCACTTGCACTAGGAGTAAAGTCAGTTCACCTGTCTATCTCACACTGCAGCTACCATGTTCTCCAGCTGCCTGTATCACCAGGATTTAATAGACTCTGTTACATTATTCTACTTGCATTTGGTTTGCAGACTGTGAGCAGAGAAAGAAACAAAATTAATGGGTTAGTGTTTAAAGGATCAAACTATAGAACTAAATCCTATGCCCGTCTCTCATCTGCCACTACTATAAGGAAGCTACAAAACTTTTACCTGACTGAAGATTGCTGGGTCAGTGTGAATGATTAGAATTCAATCACCACTGCATTTCTCCATTTCCTTTTGTGTATGTAGAGCATTCGATTTCACCGAAGAGGCACAATAAGGTGCTGCATCTGGCCTGATATCGTTGCAAGTGAACAGAGGAACAAACAAATGACTTCTCTGTGTATGATCTATTTGTAAAGCAGGTAATCTACTCCCCTTAAATTGGAGCTTACATACAACTACATGAAAACCACCTGTTTCGTGGACAGTGTCTCTAATAAAGGCTCAACTCCTGTCTGCTGTCCCCCACGTTCTCCTTTCCACTGTAACAATTTCTTACCTGTAGGGGCTTTCCATCAGCCAAGAGACACTACCATTGTGGCTGGTTCAGGTCTACATATGTTTCTTGGGGACCATAAGCCTGTATTGACCTGACTAGCTGGCTCCTGGCAGACAGAGTGTTTAATAGCCACATTTTGCTTTTCGTTCAGTAGAGGGCTTAACTTCTAGGTCCCTTTTCCACCAGTGGCAGATATGTACAAAACATGCAAGACATAGTCATATATCTGTCAGTTTTGTTGAAATTTACCCTGGATTCAAAGTTTTGAGGAGAAAATAACAACAGACAAAAGCCGGTGATCTCACCTAAGACTTACTGCCCTAGGAAGGGAGGGCAAGGGTAGGGCATCTTATAATTAAGGATAATTACATTAATAGCAGCCCAGGATATATTACCCAGGAGTGTGTATTCTTTCCTTTCTATCTTCTTCTGCTACATTTCATAAAGAAAGTTACAGAAAATGTTTAATTTTACTACACAAATAACATAAAACCCTTGATAGTTTTAATATTAATAGTTTTATCAAAAAACTTTTAAAAGACAAAAGAAAATCTATCAGACTAAAGCTTCTTCTAAACTATGAGAAAAAGCTTAAACCAGAAAGAGATAAAAATGTTCAGGTATCCAGGTATCTCAATTCCATATCTGATTA
>NW_010519671.1:0-268 GCF_000687285.1 Phaethon lepturus
CTAGTGTTTCTGTGATTCTGTGATTCTACAAGTGGCTGTCAGAAGTCTCACAATCGTGAACCCTTGTTCTTGTAGGGGACTTCAATTTACCGGACATCTGCTGGCAGTATAACACAGCAGAGAGGAAACAGTCTAGGAGGTTCCTGGAGTGGGTGGAGGATAACTTCCTGACATAGCTGGTAAGTGAGCCTACCAGGGGAGGTGCCTTGCTTGACCTGCTGTTTACAAACAGAGAAGGACTGGTGGGAGATGTGGTGGTCGGAGGCCG
>NW_010519671.1:521-1153 GCF_000687285.1 Phaethon lepturus
GGGGAAGCCTTAAGGGCGCAGAAGCAGGCGGTCCCCATGTGCCATAAGAAGAGCTGGTGGGGAAGACGACCGGCCTGGCTGAACAGGGAGCTTTGCTGGGAATCAGGAAAAAAAAGTAGAGTTTCTCACCTTTGGAAAAAGGGACAGGCAACTCAAGAAGAGTACAGGGATCTCATTAGGTCATGCAGAGAGAAAATTAAAAAGACAAAAGCCCAGCTAGAGATCAATCTGACCATGGTTGTAAAGGATAACAAAACATGTTTTTACAAATATATTAACAACAAAAAGAGAGCCAAGGAGAATCTCAATCCCTTATTGGATATGGGGGGAAACATTTTCACCAATGATAAGGAAAAGGCTAAGGTACTTAATGCCTTCAGCTGGCTGAACATGGGCTAGCAGTGTGCCCAGGTGTCCAAGAAGGCCAACAGCATCCTGGCCTGTATCAGCAATAGTGTGGCCAGCAGGAGTAGGGAAGTGATTGTGCACCTCTACTCAGCACTGGTGAGGCCACACCTTGAATCCTGTGTTCAGTTTTGGGCCCCTCACTACAAGAAAGACATTGAGGTGCTGGAGCGTGTCCAGAGAAGGGCAACGAAGCTGGTGAGGGGTCTGGAGCACAAGTCTTATGA
>NW_010519671.1:1375-46039 GCF_000687285.1 Phaethon lepturus
GGTGGAGTCGCCATCACTGGAAGTGTTCAAAAAACGTGTGGATGTGGCACTTCAGGATATGGTTTAATGGGCATGGTGGTGTTGGGTTGATGTTTGGAGTTGATGATCTTAAAGGTCTTTTTGAACCTTAACGATTCTGTGATTCTGTGATTCTTTCCACCTGTAAACATCTTCCTAGTAGAGTAAAGTAACCACACATTTCACCAGGTTATGCACGGTTTGAAATTTCAGGATGCTATTAAGTTAGTTCTTTGGTACCTTGAATATTGGTGGAAAGAATATCATAAACACTTCTTTTAAATTCTGTCTTCTGTTTTGCTTGAAATTGGAGATGTTTTTTAGGGTTTTATTACTATTACTATTAATATTACTATTATTATTAATATTATTTCTTATTATTTGCTTTATCTCACAGTTTATATTGAGTACCAATTTCTTTTCAAGATCCAGTCATACACTGAGTTTCTTAAAACGTGAATGCAGGTTTCATAAATTATGTTCATACTCTGTGGTACACTTTATCTGTTTTGCTTCTGTTGAGGTGGGGCTTGGTTAGTTTATTTTGAATGTTCTTCATTACTGTTGGTGATGAAGGCACATGTGCAAAGGATTGTATGCAAATGTGGTTCTGAGTTTTATTCCTAAAGGTATTCAAAAGATTGCCTCAAACTGAGGCAGAGAGCAATTAATGTGTCTACTTCACATGTGTAATTATTGCTGAGTATGTGAGATAGAGCCAGAGCTCCTGAAATGAAAGTACGTTATATACTTATGGAAGAGGATCATATAAAATCTAGGTCTTATAATTCCCTGCTTGGGAAACAACTAGGTAAAATACTGAGGTTTACTTTATTTTTGTCACTCTTGGTAGTTGTGGACCTATAGTTACAGGCTGATGCAATGTTTACTGCTTCTTCCCTGTTTATTTGTGTCTCTTGCTCTTTATCCTGGTCTCCCTTGTACATAAACTCTCTCATCTGTGTTTGCCCAGAGCACGGAGATTATGATCCAAGACTAAGGCAAGCTAGAAGCTTCAATAGTGTGAACAATTTTCAAGAGGTCATCATCATTGCTTTTCCAGCTACACTGCACCTTTGTAATAAGCTGTCCTCTGAAGTACTTTTCTGAGCTCTTGAATGTCTTCCAGCCTTTTATGGGTGTGAAACCTGATCAGTGTTGGTGTCTCAGCACAAAGGGATGCAGAGTACTGGTGAAAAACCCATAGGCTTTTGACATGCGTTTTCTGAGCTGGGCTCTTTGACAATAGGAGGGTCAGAAGATCAGTTTGGCTCCACAGAAGGCAAAGAAGGACTTTAGCATCAGCTGGTTTCCAAATTGAACAAGACCACTTGCATACTTCATACCGTATTGTTCTTGGGGAAGCTCAAATAATTTTAGTGTGCATTTCAGCAAGCAGTTTCTGTCTGCACCTCAAGATCTTCTCCCCCAGACCTGACTCTCCTCAAACTTGCCTGCCTTTGTAATTAAAGATATCACCCTCCTAACTGTTGATCAGTGTCCACCATACAATTTTTCATGTGGAGGAGGCTGTTTCAACTGAAAACTGATGAAGTTTTTCCCTAAAAAGAAAGTACAGCAAAAGGAATCATGTATGGTTTGGTGCAATGGTGATCAGGCTCTTCCAGAGCCCAGATCCAAGTCATCATTGCACCATGCTTATATGTTATAGTGGTAAACGCCTTAGCGTGGAAATAGCTATAGGAACACAGCAGGCTCTTGCGGGATGGGTGTGCAACAAAGGGGTCATGGCCCATGTAGTTTGTAGTCATGGAATCACGGGGTTTTAGGGATTTTGTGTTTCAAATAAGACATAGCCACAAGGCCTTAGGAGCAGCCAAAGAATAATCAGTGCTTTTTCAGATTACAGAGGGTAGATTCACCAGTCTGTTCAGTTAAAAGGGCTTCTGGGGTCAATCAAAGTTCAGTTAGAGCAAACTCAACCATGTCTGATTTTATTCATGTCCCTAATGTGCCCTTAAAGGAAGCAAATATTGCAGCCATTTTCCACCTCAGCCTTATTGTCTTAATTATTTATCCCTCTCTGGAGCTGTTGCTGGTGCAGAAGCTGGAAATCTTGTGCAGGTGCAGACTTACCTATTAAAACACAGGGTTCATTACTCCTGTGGCCCACGTGTTGGCTAACCAGATGTTTCTCCATCCCTCTATTACTCCATACTGTTCCCTTGTGGTTTTATGAAGGTAAATGAACTTTCAGGACAGCAACTTAGCCAGGCTCCAGAGATCTGTCCTGGACGGAGACATATCTAACACAACATACTGCAGAAAGTTGAATAGTCATGCAAGTCCTTCAGGGAAAAAGAGCAAAATTGCTGCATACTTCTACAGCTTCACTTTAGACTACAGCAAATGGGAATGGAGGCTGGGACATCTTTCTGGAAAGTCAACTGTAAGGTAGCTGTTTAGTCTCTCTGCACATCAGTGGGGAGAAAGACTCATTCACACGACTTATCCCTCTATTTTAGGTGCTTAGTAGGTTGGGATGAACACAGTCCTTCAACGTTAGGAATGGAAACTGTCACTCACTATGCACAGAAACAATTTGTGGTGCTCTGGAGTCCAAGTCACAGTTTAGGGCATGGCTGAAGTGTAAGTAAGAACAATAGCTGGTTGCAATTTGCAATCTCGGCAAGGAATCTGAAGATGGAGTAAAGAAATTGAAAGAATCTGAAGACTGTCCAAGCAGGGAGACTGAACGATACACTCTGTCTAAAGCAGATACAGCCAGGCAGGCTGGGGGCAGTTCTCATGGGGTAATGCCACGAGAGCTTTATTTTGAGGAGGAAATGGTTCTCTCAGGTCCTCAGCTCAGCTCAAAATCCCTTTTAAAAAAGTCCAACCTGAATCTGGGAGACGGAGAAAGCAAGGCTTAATTCTTAAAGATTCCGTGCAAACAATAAACAGAGTTTAGCAGTCAATAGGCAGATTAAACTGGCTGTGGATCAAAACGCATCAGGAGTAGAGATTTATTGCAGAAAACAAGACACAAAATAAGCCCTGCTTTGTTGCTGGAACTTTAACTAACTGGTTCTACTGAGGAAAGGGAGGGAGAAAGAAAATTACACTGTCTTTATAAATAGGCATCTGCAAAGCTGCTCCTGGCATGCTTTCCTGCCCCAGTCCATACCACCCAGTGGGGTAAATATCGCATTCCAACAATACCACTGATTAAATGGCTGTGGGATAAGGAATTTAATAAATTCCACACAGCATGTGAATGATAATCAGGCCAGGAGCTTTATGCACTTTGGCTTGTGACATATACCACTGGGATATGGGATAATTAAGGGAATATTCCCTCCTGTCTCCAGATCTCTAGAGACTGTAGGGCATGCTGAGCCTTCTGCTTCAAGGGGTATAAATAGAGCAAATGGGATGAAATGAGATGGGATAGGTAGTTTGAATACCAGTTAAATCTACAAGGCAGGGGCATGGTACTCTATAGTCTTGCGCTTCTGAAGCTTTAGGTGATCTGGTAAATAACTTTATTCATCCTGCATCCAAGGTGTGTAATACGTCTGTATGCTTGTTTGATGATTCATTTTGACTTCTCATTACAAAGGTAGAAACCTTTTTAGATCATATATGCCCCGGTGTGCCTGGGGACAAGAACAAGATAATTCCTTGCTCCACTGCATTGCTATTAATCTGTTGTAGGGATTTTTCATCTGAGACATGAAACTGTAGACTGGACTTTGTTTAGTAAGGAGGTACTTCTTCACACTTGAAATTCATTGAATGTGTCACATAGTGTGAAACCCAAACCTAAACATCCCATATTTCTGATTAGAATTCCCAGGAAGAAACTTGATGCACCCTGCAGCCAGTGTATATGAAATGCGCCTCTATGCATACATGGAGGTCCTTTCAGTTTCCAGTTATAATGGAAGAATCCCTTCCAGACAGCATGTGCCCAGTCTCCTGTGCATACTGACTAACCTTTGGTGAGGTGCTCAGAAAATGTAAAAGAATTGGTAACATCCCTTTTATGTGAGTGCATGCCACATAATGCAGTACAAATGAAGGGATTGCATCTTCTACCCACTGCCACCAGGGAAATTGGCTTCCGAGGCTCCTATGAAGCAGCTGGGGCATGCTAAGCTTTTTGGTACCTGCTTCCAATGTACACTAAACTCTGAAAGAGTATGACAGTGTAGATACTGTCCTGAAAGGCAAAGATGTAGAAGAATTCAGAGTGTTTTTTTTTTAAGCTGTGTTCTTTCTATGTTTTGGAAATAACAAGTTAAAAGTTGTGTGTTGTTAGGTGTGTCTCAAAGCAATTTTATCTATCATTAACCAGAGCTTTGGAGTTTTTACGTCAGCAAGCTTTCAATAAAAACATGGTGCATTTAAATGGGTAGGTCTTCAGAGTTTGCATAAAATAAGGGAATTATTCATATTAAAAAAAAAACCCAAACTGTAGTCTTCTTTTGTACAGACCAACTGCTGGGCTCAATTGTGTATTCATAGGGTTCCCTCTCCCTGTACCACAGCTCACCCCTCAGCTGCCTGAGCTGTAGGAATAGCTGCCACTTCATTTAACCTCCAGAGAAGGGGCTGACACACACTTTGCCAGCGTGTTTCACAACTCACAAGACAGGAGATCAAGTATCCTGGCTCTGTCCCTGGCTCTGGGAGAAGAATGTGGCTTGGGGGCCTGATAGGGGGTAATCAAAGCTCATTCAGCCTGAAAGGCGTTGCAGCTGAATAGTGAAGATATAGGCTTACTATGCCGTAGTCCTGCTTTCTGGCCAAGGTGACCTTTGGTAACCTCTGCGTTAGCGTTGCTGTGAAATATGGCAGCAGCTTGAACTCGACTGTTTTCCATAATTGGGATTTATGGCCTTGGTCAGTAATAAAGACAAAGAAATGTGCAGTATCAATCACAACAAGTTATGAGTGCATGAACCAGAGTTAGCTCAGGCAAGTGCCTCTGAGGTTACAGGAGTATTGCTGTGGGAGCAACATCCATCTATTCTTCACACCTGTCCTTGAAGCAATCTTATGTCATTATTGTGATTGCTTCTTCGTGGTGCATGTCTTTTCACCTAGGGTAGAAAAAGGGTAAGATCATAACATGTTGAATGCTTTTTACTTGTAATGTTGTTCCATTCATTTGGGGATCACCCTGCATAGTAGAGTGGGTTTGGATAGATCTTTAAAAAATCAAGGCAATCTGATAAAAAACTTGGAGAAAAAAGCTTATTTTCAGAATTTGTATTTTCTTCTTTCTATGAATTAATTTTTCATCAAAAGGATTCTGCTCAGAGCTTCCTTTCAAGGTGGTGGTTGCCATTTTATGGAAATCTTTATATCACAGAAGTTTCTGTAAAAGTGAGAATTTCTGATTCAGCCTCTTCTGTGGAATTGTAGCTTGTTATCTCCATTACAACTGCTTCCCAGTTATTTCCAACAGTTGATAAAAGACTGTTCTGTTTTCTGATGATAAACGATATTCTGCCTCAGGAAACTGGTGCACAGCTTCTCAAAACCTCTGGCATGCAAAGAGTTGGCCAACTGGCTGTTTTATATTTGCTCTATTTTAATTGGGCTATCTCTAGGCATCTGGAGTGATAAACATAGCGTCACTCTGTAGGTGTGGATGTTGGTAAGCCATAGCCTCTAAAGTGGCTAATGGATTTTCTAAAATTATGTTAGATTACTTCCAAGAGAATAGTATGATACACCTTTTCCAAATAAAGCTAATCTTAACTTTTTCTATTTCAAAATTTGCATATTTGCAGTGCAGTTGAAAAGCATCAGTTCTGCTTCTTTGTTATCCAATCCCTCACAGTTATTATGGAAAGTTCTTAAGTTTCTAATCTTTTTTTCGTATTTACAATTTTCCCCCTTACTTTTGCATGTAAGTACCTCCACTGTCACAATGGCTTTCATGAGACAGAAGGGAAAAGCAAGCACCTTTCTGCCAGGTGTTTTGAATCTACTTCTTCTCTCTTAATAAAAAGCAGTGTTCCATCTGCTCTTGAACGTGCACATCTCCACCACCAGTTCTATCCCAACTTCACACCCCTCCAGCTGTGCACATGTTTCTTATTACCAGACAAGTCTGTGGAGGAGTATGGCAATTATTGCTTGGTCCCCATCTGAAACAAATTCCCAAGATGAAGGATGGCTTCTCAGATTGAAAGTTCTTGTAAGAATAATAATGCCTTTCAGGCCCTTAGCAGTTTAGGTTTCCTTCAAAAAGGAGCATCTTTCAGTAAAAGATGCTGAAGGAAACCTACATGTTGTATTTATGTTTATTCTTGGCAAATCTTGTTATTGATATCTGAGTGATGTTTCTTAAGACTTTGGAATGGGTGAAGAATGGACCTTTCCAAAAACCAGATGATGGTAGGCAGACACACTTAGATGTGGCCCCAAAATCACCATGTTCTTTACTGTCAAACCTGTTTATGTATTTATTATGTTTATCTTTTTTCTGTGGGTGTGGAAGAAGTAGTGGAAGCATTATGAAAGCACTGGCTTTCTTGTGTTATTTTTTAATCTGAAAGACAGAAATCTGGGAAAAAAGCTAAACCTTGAAGTTCATGGTATGTGTGTTCATATTTGTATACATATGATTGTCATTCCTAATCATCACACCCTGCAGTGAACCCATCCTGCAGGGGACCCAGTAGAACCACTCATATAAACATGAATACAGTCTAGCAACTAGGTGCCACCAGGAAATTCTTGTTGAAATTAACTGGTCAACTGCATATCCATGCAGTTTCAAATGGGTGGGTGTGGAAGTAATATACTCAAGTGTGTTGCACTTGGGAAAATTAACTTCAGGTAAAACTTCATCTATTTGTGCAAATACTCAATATACTTCCTCCTGTCTGTGTTACAAAATTAGATCTCTCTCATAAGTTTCCTTGTGATGCTGTGATATTTTAATGCTTGTCCCTCCTCACCAAAAAAGAAATGTTTTCCTGTATTGAGGGAGACTGATCCAGGCAACAAAGAAGTTTTCTCTCTGGGTATCATAGGAAGAATGAATTTGTCATATTTAAATGTACTCAAAATTGCCAAAGAGTGTTAGTGAGTGGAAGGGGGACAGCAGAATTGACATAATGGAAAAGAGGGTACTGTGTTCTGCGGTGATGGGAAAGGTGTGGTAACAGCTGTAAAACACTAGAGAGGCAGATTTGGACATCCCTGGCAATCACAGATCAAATGATAAGACCAGAAGAAAGAGCTGGAAGAGATATCAAGTACTGTTGTGAGAATGTTAGATAGTTACAGATATCCTTGGTGGCCTTGAGAGCCTGGGGACCTTGTGGGCTTGTAGTTATGTCCTTTTGGAAGCCTCCTTCTACTATTCAGATGGTTTTGCAGCAGTCCCTTGCTGCTTGACCTGAGATTCCTATTATTTATGACCCCTGTTCCACTTCTCTTGGCTGGATTCATTCCACCGTGGCTATTCCAATGGGATTCAAATTTCCTGTCTAAAATAAATGCCCATCCTCCATCAACCTTCTTCCTTGTGTCTGCCTCAGTTTAGCAAATTACATAGCCACAAAGTGTTCCCTTTAGCTGCTGCTGCCTTCTGTCCATGACCCCCTCATGTGACAACTTCAGGTTGGAAACATTGCTTCTGTGTCTCCAGCTTCTTCCTCCAGGACAATGTTTTCCTCTTTATTATTATTTTTTTTTTTAAATGGAAATGGCCCTTCTGGGGAACGTTCGTGTTGTTTGTGCTATTTTACGAAGGCAGGGAGGGTATTTGGTTTTACCCACAACAGCTAGAGTGCAGTATGTTGTTTCTATAAATGGACCGCTACAGTGTTTTGTTATGAAACAGCCTTTGATATAGGATGGCCGCAGTCTTACAGCTTCCAAATATGTTTCAGCTCCTATAAAAATGACAAACCTCTCTGTGCCCACAGGGTATGTACATACATGTTTCCAAGAGCTCAGTTGTGCCATCCTGAAATTAAACTGAGAACTGCTGACTTAATGTTGAGTGATGAGTGTTGTCTGCACCTCTTTTCTATCTCTTCTGCTTCTGCCTTTGAGCTCTGGAGCTGGACCGGCTAATTTTGGGGAAAAACAAAGGACAAGAAATGGTCTCATAGTTGTCTGATTATGACACAGATCCTCCAGTGGTCTGACACTAAAGAAAGGAAGTTGTGCATAGAAAAAGGACTCTGGTCCTTCCAAATTGTGATGTGAGATATTGGTTCAAGTCAAGGTGTAGAAGAGCTCTGCCCAATCTTGGTTCAAATGAGCCTGAAGTTATCAGAATTTCAAAGACTGCTTCTTGAGTGAAGTGCGAGAATGCACTGGTTCCAGAAGTGTGTCAGAGATTTATAACTGTTGCGGTTTGTGGCCGTTTTATAGATAACGTTTTTTTGGTTTCATTGCTTCCTGTGACCAGCAAGATTAAGCAGGGATGGGAAAAAAAAGACATCAAAGCAACAGGCAGAACACTGAAAATTTGTGAAACAGTTTTACTGGCAGAGGCACAAAAGATTTCTCCAGACTACGCTCAGAGAAATGTCCAAGCCTTTAAGAGTTTGCTTTTCAAATTCATCTTTGAGTTTTATGTGGTTTGCTCATCAGTGCCACAGCAATGGGACATGGTATTTCCCAAGGATAATTAAATACTCCCATAAAGTTGCCAGGTGACCCATAGGTCCCACAGTAACATTACTCAGAGAGACAGAAATGGGACCTCAAGACAAAGCCGTTCCTTCAGCCGTCTTTTTTCCTGTGTTCACAAGAGCAGCAGGTCATGCAGAGTGAGAGGCTCATGAGCCAGTGAGGAATTTTGACACAAAATGGTGGTTTTTGGAGAAATGATCTGACCACTCAGGGGTGGAGTCTTGCAAACATTTATTCTCCACGATGTATAGGGTAATTGTGACTCAGAAACAAAGCCGTGTGCCACAAGGGCTCTAAATGTATACTTAATTTTCAGTTTTCATTACGTAACAATAGCAACAATGATCTTTTTATAGACAATGGCAAGACATTTAATAACTGACCAAGACCAGTTCAGGGCATCAGTTCCTCCTGGCTAGTTATTAAACCTCCAGGAAATACCTCTGTGCTCTGCTGTTATTGCCTCATTATTTACACTATCACAACCATTTGTATAAATATTTGCTTTTCTGATACTGGCACCCTGAAAGAGTTCAGGTCAGGACATTGTCTGCATATTGTATAGCATTACAACATGCAAAGATTTAAGTAACTGCAGAAAAGAATAGGAGGCTTCAAAACTGACTGAGAAATGAAAGGGTCTGGCTTGGAGCACCTGCTCTGTACAGTTGGCTTTTATTAAACAATACAACGTGCAGCTCTGCAGGAGGTTGGAGCAGATGATCTAATGGGTCTTCCTGCCCTTGAAATATACAATGTTGCTTTAAAATTAGTGCCAGTGAAGCCAGTAAAGTGAATTTAGGCTTGTCCATTTAGATTATCACAAACCCACTATTTTGTGGAACAGTTTCCTTGATCTCTCTTTTTATTTCCAATCAACACAGTTTTGTTATGGGAGAGGAAGGGAGGTACTTGGAGTCACTGAAGAGGTCTGCATTCCCAAATACAGCGTCAGCAACCAGACACTGCGGCATTGTGATAGGCATCGACTGAACTTTGCTTCTACTCAGTTTCACTTCCTGGGTGTTTTCCTTATTAGGCTGAATGATGAGCAAATTGTACAATAAAATATGTCCTAAGCATATCAACACATTGGAATTTAAGAACTCTTCTGCATGTAATGAGCTGAGGAATTACAACACAAAGCACACCTTTCTCTCAAATTGACTGATTAACATAATGAAGTTAAACTCAAAGCAGCTTGTTCTCAACCTGTATTTAGCCTGAAGTGTTTTTCTTGTATTTCAGACCTGACAAAGGGCTCATGTGCCTGGAAGCATGTGCCTGCTATTTTCCAGCTATATCAGTTGGTCTAATTAAAAACCTTACCTCTTCCTACAAACTTTGCCACAGGAATCTACACGGCTAAGCAGGTTTTTTTCCATGTCATTATTTAAATCTGGCACAATTTTAAACCATTAGAAGCATCTTACGTATGAATGGCTTAATGTCTGGTGGCACTGACTGTTATACCTATAGTTGAAAGTTGGTATCAGTTTCACAAATGGAAAATATGCCTTGCAGCCAGATAACACAGGAGCTAGATAAACTTATTTTATGACAAAAAAAGACTAAGAGGTGACTTGAGTACTGCCAATAAACAGATGTGCCAGCAGAAAAACTGGATATGTAACTGAGTAGTTGAAGAAATTGCAAGATCCAGTCCCAGACACAGAAGCCAGAAGTCTGTGAATATTAAATTGCAGGGTGGTGTGTTTTTTTTTTAATTTTCTTTCCTTAGAAAGTTTGATAAAGCAGTTATATGCCAAAGGATGTGGTAAATCCTCCATCGCTTGGCATCTGTACAGAAAGTTTAATAACCGCCAACCCAGTTTTGAAGTTTGTGGGCTTGACAGAGGAAGCAGTGGAGAAGCTGAACAGCCTGTGTTCTGCTATAGGATAGAGTAAATGATCAAAAAAGGACCTTTCACTCCTATTTAAATAAGTTGGGACAGAGCACCTCTGAAAGACAGTAAAAGGTTATTTACACATCAAGGTGACCTCTGCTCCAATAGATATGTTCAGAGAGGCTGCATTGTCTCCCAACAAGAGCATCCAGCTGACTTGCCCTAAGTCTTTGAAAAGCAGCAAGGTGCCAAGTTTACCTACTCATTGTGTGTAAGGCCAACATCAATCCTGAACTCAGACAAGTTTGGATTGGCCTCGTTGTGGGTGGGCACATTGAAACCTTTGAGTTTCATTAAATGGTGAAGTGTTTGATTTCGTTTTCTTTTCCACCAGGCTGCTGTCCTTAGCAGGACTGTGTGATGTGAAACATGGGTATACCCAAGAGCCTGCATAATCCCCATGTAATTTATGCAGAAGCAAGGGCTGATTTGTTCATTCCAGTGAGATAAAGGCAGAGCAAAGACTTAACATGATTGCCAGTCAGCCAAATGGAGTTGTCTGAGTTGCTTTGCCATACCCATGGTTTGGAGAGGTTGCTCAACAGGTCTCTGCCATGGTAGAAGGAAGGTATTTTCATGGCAAGAGATTCTGACTGGAGTCCAGAGAAGTCTGTGATGTGATAACATGGAAGAGGAGGGAGCAGAAGGCTTTGGTTGTGCAAAGCTGCAACTGATGTAGCTCTAGGTGGCCACACATTCTTCCATTCTGACACAAGAGCCTTTTGCTCAGATCATCAGCCTTATGAGTTTGTGGACCCATGTGGATTTTCCCTTTCTAGTACCGGCTTCTGGATAGCTTCTTAAATCTAATGATAATGGCTAGTTTTTCTTAGTTATGTTTTGTTGATTTCTTGAAAGTCTTCCATTGAACCTACTGGTTGGTTGAAAACTGCTAGAGCCCTGCAAAGCTCCATTTCATTAAATGCTATTTTTAAGTGCTATGAAAGTGACCTAAAAAACCCTCCTCCTCTAGAGTTTTGTGCTGGAACTCATCTCTGCTGTATGCTTGCTAGCCTACAACTGTTGCCAACTTTCACTCTTCCTATGCAATATAGCAGAAGCTAGTTTCTCTAAGCTGGCACCTTCTCTAAATGCCAGCACACACATCCTATTATCTTGAGGCCTGATCAGGGGCTAAGCTGAAATTAAGTTACAACCCAGAAATCTGAAAATTATCCATAAGGGTTCCACTGGTGCGCTGAAGATCCATGGCTCAGGAGTTCTTAGAAGTTGTAGTTATTAGACACAATAAAAAACTATAATTACTGCCAAAAAATTGACAATCTCAAAGTTAATTTCTGTTAGAAACATTTGTTTCCTCTCTAAAAAATAAAAATAAATATTTAAAAAAAAGGTAGAGAGAAAAGAATAATATGAGAAATTGTTTTGGTTTCTGAAAACAATACCTTTAACTTGGATTGGGGGAGGGAAGGTGGTGCAGTGTTTTCTAAAGAAATGCCAGAAATGTCAATTTTTCCACAGGTTTAATATCTTCTGTGGTGAAATACCTTTTTTTTTTTTTTTTTTTTTTGGTGTTAAAACAAATTAAAAAAAAAAGAACATAAGCAGTTCTGCCAGGGTGTTTCTCTTAGGAAATGTAACTTATTGATGTCTAAACTTAAATTCACACACCAGTGCTTCTAATAGACCATTTCTGTGGATCATTCTGAGGTTTCTTTCTTAATAATAGCAAAACCGATAATTATTATTTGCTTAGAAGACTGTAATTGAGAACAGCACCTTCCATTCTCTTGTTTGTTTTTCCTCTTCCAGATGTGAGATGAAGACCTGATCTGACTGACAGATTAAATGACTTTGATCCATATAATATTCAGATAAAACTATCACACATAATTGAAAATATCTGTTCTAATAAAGAGTCTTTGAGAGCAAATTAGTCTTCCCTTCTTCCTGCTTCTTGCTTGCTGAGTTCACTTTCAAGGTATGATAATAAATGTGTCCAAACTTGATCTTCCGTTGTAACCTTTCACCAGAAAGGAGTCAAGGAAGAGTTGTTCAAGCCAGGCAGAACTCCAGGACATGAAGTGTAGCCTAGCCTCTTAGGATGCTTCTATCCATTATCCCTTGACAGTTTCCACTGAGGCCTCAGTGACATCTTCCGGAGGTGAAATAACCTCCTATAAAGACTTACCAACATTAACAGGAGCTAATTTACCCTGGAACGTAGTGATGCATAGAAGTATTATCTTCTGACTAGTTGTGTATCTTTCTCCATCCACCTCCCTATTAATTAGTATATTTTCACACTTCTTTTGGAAGATTTGGCTTCATATAGCATAATTAAAAATCACAAACCTTTGGTGCTGAAGACATACTAAGAGACATTAGTCTTAGAAGAGTCTTGCTTAATGTCATTGAAATGCTATGCCAAAATTTGACAAGTTAAAATGACTTCAGTACTGGTTTAATAGAATACAAGTCAAGTGATTTACACAGAAATAAGCATGAAAAGGTAATCTCCACTGGGATCTTGAGAAGTAACTGCATTTACAATGTATATGCAGAATATTGTAATGAGTTCCTTATTGAGAACATTAAAGCTGGTTCAGCTGGTTCTTGATTTTTTTTTCTACAGTGGCAAGCACTGATTTAACACCCTGCCTCCACATATCAACTTTCATTGAAGTGTTTATTCTTAAAACTATCTTGGCTAGGATATTATTAATATTAGTTGTCATGAGCATCTAAATAAAGGTACTCATGTGCCTGTGTGAGTCTGGATCTTAGTAGCTTATTCTTATTACCTACCACTACTCTTCTTGTTGTCAATGGCAGATCACAGACTGTGGCCCCTGAGAGCTGCATAAAGTCATGTGGTTTTTTTTCCAGAAAGCAAAACAAATCAGTCCATATGCTCCCAACCTTATAAACTACTACAAGAGACAACTGGACTTTCCAAAACGAGAAAGGACACAGGGATAATATTGGTCCTTTACTAAGGATAGTAATCTTAGTGCTTCACCTGCTTATTCTCCTGTTTGTGTATGCGTTATGAAAAGGGAGACTTACCATAATGAACCCGAAGGAAGTTAAGAAATGGCCTTGTAGGGTCACACATGGAGTGCTCAGTTTATCCCTGGCATGATGACTATTGATGTTGTCATCTATACTATATACAAAAAGATGGAAGTGCAGACAGCCTGTCTCAACAGAGAGGTTCCTTCCCCAAAGACAGCTAGAGTGAAGCAGATCCTGGGCCATGCAAGTGAAAGCCAATTATTTTGGGATGACGCAAACTATTTGCTTATCTGGGAACTGTTGCCCACAGTGGAGGGATGGATGGGAACACCTTGGTTCTCAAGCTCAGGCCCAGAGAGGCAAACCCTTTTTTAGAAGCTGAGTCCAAACTCATTCACAAGAACATCTGCTCTGATCTTTCACATACCTCAGCGCTCAAAACAACCATAGAGACTAAAAGCTTCTGTTATGACAACATTCAATTCACCTCTGTTTTGGATAGCTTTTGCATGGAGCTCAGAAGGACTGAATGGAAAGTTCTGGGGAATATGCTGACCAGTAAAACTGATACTACAGTTTTATTACTGTGTAAAGCCAAACCCCACCAAATAGAAATATCACCATATAGATATACATAGTCTGCCCTGCACTGCGAAGTTGCTTATACAGATAACTAAGATCGGATTGCACTGAGTATCATTTCATTTTTTACAAATTAGGTCAGATGAGAAAACTGTGAGGAAAAAAGTATGTGAGTGGGGAGTAGACTTGTAGGAAAGAAATAAACACCAGCCCATGGAAAGGGGAGGGGAATCTCCTGCTGGCTACAAGCCTTGCATTTCTATAGGAATCCTCCAGGCCCAAGGACAAGAAAGAGTCAGTCTAGCTTGACGAACTAGGTGTTAGTGGATACTAGTGACCTAAAGGGGAAAGGACTGTAATGCCTCTCTGGTTTGTGACAATTCCCCTGGCCACACCTCCTGCTTTTATAATTTGCTCTTGTCATTTTTATTTATGGCCAATTGTTCATTTGAACACATCAGTGGCTGTTAGTGACAGGAAAGCTGTGTGGTGAGAATGCTGAATATGCACCATGGAAATATGTTTTACCCATTAGTGTCAGAGTAAACCGATGAAGGAAACATTTGTACTAATTTTGAGCGGGTGTTTATGCTCTTAAAAGTGATTCTGTTAAAATGACATGAAGGGGATGCAGGCAGGCACAAGCCCCCAGTTCTTCTTTCTTCATAATGTCAGAGGAAATTTGTGCCATTTACAAGTCAGACCATGAGTGTTCACAGACTTTGCAGAGAGCTATGCTTTGGGAGGCATAGATCGAGCTAAGTCTGGTCTGATTCAAGTGTTATTGTCAGGGATCGCCACAGTCCAAAGCTGTGTGTGCAGATATACGCCAAACTTTGGAGCAGGATAGATCTCTTCTGCTAGTCCCATATACCCTGGGGCACCCAGGGAAGATAAACTTTCCATGTGATCTGAAAGAAAAACTCATCTCTTTCCCAGTACTTGTCTTTCTAAATGAAAATATTAACATAATCTCCCATCTTAGTTGCTTGTATGATCCTCCCTAAATACTGATTAGCCAATACCCTTAGTCTTCTCTCCTAGCCTTCTTGCTTCATTCCTACTTCCTTTGCCTCTTGATGAGAGAAAGAAATGACCCATTTCAGTGAATCAGCTGGTTCTCTGGGAGGATGGCTGGCTGGACATATCCCTGCAGGGAAGCTGCTGCAGGCAGCCAGTAATAGCATTGTGTGGGTGCTCAGAACAGACACACTTCTGAATGCAAGCAGGGACTGGGCATCTTCATTGCTGGGCTCCAGTTGTAAAAGCAAAGACCGTGTGACTGAAAACAATGCTGAGATGTCCCAGGTAGGGCACACTGCAGGTTTACAACCTATTGCTTGCCCTTGCTTATATATAAGCCAATATATAGATTTACTTTTGTTTAGATTGTCAATGTTATGATAGCTTGTAGCATGCACACTCTTACTGTGTTGATTATAGTTTCACTGCCATCACTGTATTCTACACCCAACTGTCACTTCTTGCCTCTTTTTCATTCACAAGTGCTTTCAAGGGAGTTTTGTCTAAGAGATGACAGCATCAACCCAGAAAAGGGGCACCTGATAATGATACTGCCACAGCTGAACAGTTGTTTTCCCCTTCTGCCCTGCTCAATCCAGCTACAAGCTTCAAGACCTTGTCATCCTCAGCATAGACCTGCATGCATCTCCAGCCCTCTTCTTGCCTGCTGAGGGGCTGTAGCATGTGAGGGTTACTGTGGTAATGTGAGCCAATTCAAGTTATATCTGCCCTCCTTTGTACTGATGGTATTTTGCCGTCCCAGGCAGTCTTCCCAGTCATATTTTATTCAAGTCAAAACACTGAAGTGAAAAAGAGGTTAAAATAATAAATAGTCCAATTTATCAAAATTCTGACACCTTGGGACATCCCCACACTGCCTTGGGCGTTGCTGCAGGTTCTTCCTCCAGGCAAATCCCTGAAACCCTCTGTCCCCAGACCATCCTCCATTGCTTGCTGCCCCATAGAGCAGGAAATCATCTGCATCTTATCAGACCAAGCCAGAAAGGAGACTATGGAGAGTAGTAGTTAGGCTGTGGTTGGGGAAGAAGTCATTGGGAAATAACATTTCTAAAGCCATAAAATACCACAGTGGTGTTTTCCTCCAAAAGCCCCTGCTGGCCGTGAGGAGCTATAGACTGGGCTAGTGTAAGTGCAGACCACTGGCAGCCTGCTTGGAACTTATCACGTGCAGCATTGATGAAAAAATTCTCATTTATAAATAATTCTGGGGCAAATCCCCCTTGGCCATACATGGTATTGCACCCAGCTGTCAGTCAGCACAGCAAGAGGGTTGGATAAGTTGCGTTATTTTTCTCTTCAGCATTACCAATTTTTTTCTTTACATTATAGCCCCATTAAGCTGTTGAGTGCTTTCCTGACCACAATTGACTTAGGATAATCCTGGTCTAGCAGAAAAGGCATGATGAGATTTAGCAGCTGGAAGTAAATTTGACACAAATTTAGTCTAGAAATAAATTTCAGATTACTACTTTTTTAAACAATGGAAGGTGATTAATCACTATAACAAATTCCCTGGGCTTGTGTTGGGATTTCCCAAACTTGGAATATTTTGCGAAAGTCTTCTTAAAACCTCTGCCTTAGTTTCAATAAACTTACTAGCTGGATGCTAAATTTGAATTCTTTGGCCTATATACACAGGAGTTCAGAGAAGAGCTCACAGGTGCCCTTCTGATTTTAAAACTCACAATTATTCAGTTGATCTAAGCCCTTGTTGACTTCAGCTTATGCCTACTTGCTTATGTTTTCACTCCTGGTATGAAATCTCTATGCTGAGTATGAAGCATATTGTTATTTATCTATGAACTCCCCATGTACCTTCTAGATTAATATCTGTGGGTGAATATAACTCTAAAGCTATTGCCAGTGTTGTCCTTGATATATTCTGTTTGGATATCTGAATGTTTTCTCAAATTGAGCAAGGTAAATAGAACAAGTTGGAGCAAGTCTCCCATGTCTTATCTCTGTCTCTGGCTTTTCTAGAAGGGTGGGTTGTATTTGCAGTAAGAAAAAGCTCAGACGTGTTGCAGTCAGAAATGTAGGGTCAGATTTTTTCCCCAAATCTAACTCAGGCAAAGGTGACTGATTTTGCCTCCATATTATACTAATTCTTTCTCAAAGTATCCTCATCTGTAATAAGCATAGTTTTTAGGGTTGTGCTTTCTATCATTTACTTAGGTGCTCCTGAATGGGTCCACGGATGGTCCAAAGCAGGAAGGAGTTTGATACAAAAAAAAAGGCTCTGTGATACCTTCCTCCTGTTCCAAGCACAGCTAAGCAACTTCACACTCTGAGAATAAAATAGGAAATAGGTCTGACAGGGACCTAAAGAAGCTATACAGTGTACCTCACTGGCTCATGGCCAGTTTTCTGCTCCCTAACGTGCTCCTCACAGATACCACGCTAATTTTTGCCTTCCTCCTCAATAATGTCTTCCGAGAGCTCCTGGCAATAAGAGATTTATTTTCTTAATGTCTAACCTGAGTTGGCAATGCTTCCAGGGACCTGCAGAAGTCTTTTTACTTCCTCTTTGCAGCCACTTTTTATGACAACCCACAGTCCTTTCTCTTCTCTAAACTAAGTGAACTCAGGGCTTTCAAAGGTCTTGTTTTCTAGACCTTCAGTCATCTTTGGGGGACAGTCCAAATCTTGCTATCTGTTCAACTTCTCCATCTTGTCACTGTTGCATATATATAAAAATACAATATATACAGTAATACACTCATGCTCAGGGGAGGAGCCTATAGGTAAGGACCTCTCCTTTGCTATTGATGCTAGAGTAGCTCTGGTGGCAGTGCAGCCTTCAAAACCCCACTACATGACTGGTGCAAGATACTGGCCAGGAACCTGGGTAAGGCATGACTGTAAAACCCAGTGTGCTATCTACTCTCTGAGCCTTCTCCCAGAAAGAGCTGCACTTTTCTTTTCCAACTCTCTAAAGTTCAGACTCAGCTCTCTGTGGGGAGCCCTGGCAGGGAGAATTGAATAGGCTTTGGAGGCATTAGCATTTGTGCATCTGCTTGGAGTCTGTGAAAGTGTGCACTCTGAAGGACTGCTTCCCTCTGCATCTGGAAGCCAAACATATGGCTAGATTTGCTGGGGCAGAGCGTCCGTAGCTGGCGGAGGACGTGCTCTCACATTTCCTGTGCTTTGCTGAGCCTAGGAACAAAGCAACCACCCTGGCCTCCCCATCTTGCTTCCAAGCAGCTGACCCCAGCAATGAGGGGATCAGCTTGATAGATGCTGTTCACATGGTTGGTGCCAGGTTATGCTGTAAGGAACACGGGTGAGCGGGATGCTCATGGACATCACCTGTGATGGTCATGTCTCTGCAGCGCTGGGGTCCAGTTTCCGTGCCCCACACCCAGGATCATTCAAGAAAGGACCAGGAATGGAGGGATTTACATTGGGAAAGAAAAAGGGTATTTTCCAATACCTGTCTGATCTGTCCTGCTCCCAAGAGCCATACCCAGCCCCCTCCTGCTCCTGTTGCCATATTGTGTCACCGGGGCTGCCTGTTGCTCTGCCACCTCTCCTCTGAGCATAACTGCTCCTCTTATGGGAACAATAATGTCCTTACAGCCTTTTGCTTTCTTGTGGTACAGTGCACACCCATGTGCTCTCACAGGGACAAGGATACTCTTCTGCAAAAGACCCTGTAAAACACCTCAGTATCTCGTAGCCATTGCACTGTCTCGTTAAAATAAGTAATTTAAACAAACAATTCTCCCTGTATCAATCATCTGCTGGAGAGAAAAAAGCTGCAGCTAAGTTTCTATTGGGAGATTATTGAAATAAGGGAGCCTGAGAATCGATTTATTTCCTTAAAGCCAAGACCATGCTAGTTGTTAACTCAATATAAGAGTTTAAGGGATTAAATATGTCTCTCTAAGCACTTTGCAGTTCTTCATTTCCTTACCACGGGGAATCACTTTTCAGTATAAAGTCTAAATAGCCTGTCTTCTCTGGAAAAACACTCGAGTGCATCTTCCCAATTTTAATAAAGTTTGGGTTAGAGAAGGGAAGTGAGCAGCTTATTAAACAATGCGTGAAAATACAAAAGTTGCCACTTAAGCCTTGGGACTGATGTCACATCGTAAATCCATTGACACAGCTCTGCACACCCACTGAAATGGGGCAGGCTGGGATTTTTGAGAAGGGATTTTTTCAGTAGATTAATTATTGGTTTAGATGTAGTCTGAACTATCCTTTAGGGATAAAGGACTTTGACTATCCTTTGGGGATATGTTTACTTGTGTTAAAAAAACTTTAGTTGCTTTTAAATTCTGAAGAAGGAATCAGGAGAAGAGGATTGGTTATTGTATTTGCCTGCTTAATTGAAGATTAGAAAATTGCATCTTTGTAATCTAGGCTCTTTTTCAAAGAGCAGGGTTTTTCGCGTGTGTATGAAATTTGTAGGGCCAAGTGTTCTGCCTGCAGATGTCCCTAACCAATGCTGTTCAGTTTAGTGCCTGGGTTATCCAGGTTGCCAGATCTAATGTCAATATTGGTGCAATGAAGTTGTAAGGGTTTTGGATCCATAGACATTGAAGAGCAGAATAAAAGACATCATCATCAGTTTCAGCATGATGCAGGAATGGGATGTGGGGATCACTGGTGTGTCTTGCGGAGTCTGAAACACACCAGAGAGGCTGTGAGGACAACATGCTGTTTTAGTAGTTCCATTACTGATCTTTGCTTCTGAGAACCAGGCCTTCAACTTTATAAGCGATAAATTCCCATAATCACCATGCAAAATTAAAAATAGCTAAAGAACTACTATAAAACTGAAGGTGTAGGGCTGTAAATCCTTTCATTGCGTACTGTTCAGCTCCCTATTTCTGGGTGATCACAATGGCACAGAAGTCCTAATATCGTAACAGGTCACAGCCAATTCTTAAAATGCTGACAAAGTGATTTCACCCATGAGCAGTCTGAGCTTTTCTGATCACAGTGGTTCGTTTGTTTTTTCCTGACTGTCCTTTTTCCAAGACTCTTTGTTTGTGTTCATAAGACATGAAGGTGTTTTGGGGAAAGGTTTACTGCTGTTTGCTTTGGCCTTGCTAGCTCTGGTAGTGTGGTACTGGCTACCTGAGAGAGACTTCCTTTGTGTTGTAGAAAGACAATGAATGTTTACAGTGAAAGCTGCTAAATTGCACTGTGAGACATAATCTCTGAAAACGTGGAAAAATCAGACAGATGCAGTACTGCTGTTTGCTTTCTGATGTATGTTGTATTTAAGAGAGCTCTTGCAAATAGCAGGAGCATTTGTATCATACTGTAACCTATTGAGCCTAACATATTCAAATAAATTCTTGGTATTTCTTATGGAACCATAACCTCTTGTGAAATACACTGTTCATTTTGATATGACAACAACGAAATGAAATGCCATGGGTTTTTTTTATTTGCAGGTTTTACAGATTATATGTTCCAATCTTTTAAATGCTGATGAATTTTGGAGAATTGCTTCCTAGAAATTTGCCAGAGAATTTGATTCTTTGGGAGTTGGGTAGAGAGGATGAAGGGTAAAAGTTGAGTTTTCTAAAAGACCATTTTCCCTAAAGGACAACTGCAACTACCTATGCTCTAGAGTGGATATATGAAATTTAAATAAAAAAGTGATATGCAGAAAATGCCCAGGATCTGCAGCACTGATTTTATCAAGAGTGGAAAAGGCAGCCTGCAAGGTTTGCAACCTTTTCTATCACAGAGAATGGTGGTGATGGAACAACAACAAAAAAGTAATTTTTCTAGGATGCAGGAACACATTGTGAATAGACCATGGGATACAATAGGGTGGATGGCAGTTTATCCAAGCAGTCCCAGGTGGGAATACGCTGGGGGAAGAAGGATCTGAAACTTTATGCCACTCCTTGTGGTCTGTGAGTTGCTACCACAAGCTGACTACTGTCCTAGAGACCAGTGGTCCTCAATCTTTGCTGGCCCACAGACAGCAACACTGAGCAAGTAACACACTGTAGGTCAAATCCTACATTGTTCTCTTTGTCAGATGGGACAGAAATGGCGGTGACATCAGCTGCACCAGAAAGTCACATGGAGGTTTTGAATGAGCCAGGGACTGTTTTCCATTGGTCAGGTGAATGCTTTGTCCCTCTGCATTGGGGTGAGTGTGGGATGAAGGAGGGATGTATGTTACCCAGCAGAGAACAGGAGAGCAAGGGTGAAGCTCAATGATCTGAGCAGGGCTTTAGAAAAGAGAGTGAAAATGAGGAGGAGAATAAACCCACAACAATGCATGGAAATTTGAGGCTTATGTGGAGAAATGAGACTGGAAAAGAACAGTTTTACCTTGAGAGCCATGCATGATAGCAGGGAGTCTGCAACCCCTCACAGGGATTCACTCCCTCAGCTTCTGCCTTAGAAAAAGAATGCAAACAATTGGGTGAATATGTCAGGAAACTAACATGAAATTCTAACAGTAAAAGGTTGGAGTGCCTCTGGCGGACTTTGGAGGAAGACATTTAATTGTGTCCATATTGCCTGGTCAGAGGGATGGGACATGGTCAAGTAGTGAGAGAGAGGGACTCCTGTATGGCTGGAGCACTGACTATAAACAAATAGGAATTGAGCACTACACTTAATGTTGTGGTAGACCTTCTGTGAGACAAGCATAGGATCTACTATGCAAGGTGCTTTGAGGTTATACGCAGGATTATATGACCATTATTAAGTCTAATGACACATCCTACCTTTGCTGAGCAGGAAGAATACCTGTTGTATTTTTCAGTGCAGGCACTGCTGAAGCTCTTTGTTTTGCAGTTTTTATGGCAAATCCTCAGATAATGTAGACCTCTGGATCTCAGTGTCAGAAAGGAGTTTTTCCTAGCAGATAATCTTCCTGCTGTGTAGTCTGCAGCAGCCAGCTGGGAAAGAAACAGCATCACAGCATGTTCTGTGCATTTGCTGGAGCTAAACAGGGAACCATTTCAATGGGACTTACATGGCTTTACACAACCAGTGGACCTGGCCTCTCTCTAATGAAACCACCATATTAAAAACAATATCAGGCCCTAGATTTTCATCAGCGGGGAAGAGGAATTATAATCAAGTCAGGTGCATTCCACTCATCAGGTTCCTTTGAGGATACCCTCAGAGATTTAATGGAGGGAGGTGAAAAAGGGCTTGACAGTGGAGATGCAGTGTAAAGGGAGACATACAATGGTCTTTTTAGAGAGCCTAGAGGTTCTGTCTTGCTTTTTTTTCTGTGACTGGTAGGAATCACCTGTGGTTTCATTAATGGCTTCAGAACTTCAACAGGGTCCAGAGAGTGGCCAGGCACTGCACTGCCATGGAGGAGTGTGCTCAGACATACTGCATGTCTGCCAGGCACATTCTCATCCCTGGAGGGAACAGGCCGTTTCCTGATAGAGGCTGGGCTAGTGAGACCACGCCATATCCGTGAGCGTTACTGGTGGGGCTGTGGGCGTGCAGCATGTTCTGGCACATGGTGGGTGGGAATGGCTGCAAAAGGGAGGGAAGTCTCTAATGAGAGGAAGGACAGCAGGTGGGGAGCTGGACAACATCCTTTGCCATAGCATGCCTGATAAGGTGGGTGTTTACTGTGGGAAGGAACAGCTTTGCAAATAAAAGATTAACTGCTAAGTGATCTTATGGTAATAGCCCTGAGCCATTGCTAATTTAGCCACCCAATGTAAAACCAGGAAGGGAGGAAAAAGGGATCATATTCTAGTCCCAAACGCTCCTGGCTGACGTCAGTGTGTGATCCTCACGTCTCCACAGAGCTCAGTGCACTCACAATATTATCACCGTTTTGCACCTTCAAGAGGCTTAGGCTGGTTCACCTTGCTGGACACTCTGACAAAGGGCTGGCACACCTGAGAGCAGGTGGATTTTTTCCCAGCTATGTCAGTTGGTCTCAATAAATACATTGCTTCTCCTTGCAGATCTTGGTTCACTGGGTAGACACATAGAGGAGGAGATGCTGAAGGAGAAACTTTTTTTATTGACTGTTAGCTGTGTATGGGACGTTCAAGCATCTCCAGGGCATGAGAGCCAATCTTGTGTTGCAGATGTTGACCAGCTAACTTCCGTCAAGAGACTGGGGCAGATGTTTGTGCTTCCCACAAAGCAGGCTGAGTCCTACAGCTGTTTAATTGTATTAAATTGTGTTAATATTCATTTACACACATGGCTAGATCCAGTGTGGCTGTCACCAACAACAACAGTGAAAGGTCCCTCTATATTCACAGTCGTGAGGTTCTTGCCTCCAAGGACTGTGTAAATCCTAGCTGTGAACGCCGCTGGCGACCAGGTCCAAACTGTTAATGCATCTCTCTTTGGAGTGTGTAGGAGCTTGGGAAACAACAGCAGCTTCTGTACCAGCAATCCTAAGAGACCTTTCAGGGGGAAGATTCAGGGAACTCTCCCCTATTCCAACTTCCATCTGAAGAGGCACCAATATGGACTTTGGAAAAGAGCATCCCAATAATGTCAGCATCAACAGTGGGCAAATCTCAGCATAGCCCAAACAACCAGTTGCAAACTCATCTGCTTTTTAGAACAGTTACACATAAAGTTCTCTGTAGTTGCAGGAATGGCTGGTGATCTTCATCATTATTCCCTCTCTCTGCTGGTGGCATGATGCACTCCGTGTCTTTTGGCCTTTAATTAGAGGTCTTGCAGTTAGAGTGTACTGGGAAATGTCTGTCCACAGTGCACGATCAGAGGATACTCCTAGAATAAACTTCCTCCCTGGATTGTCTTTGTTCAGTAAAGAATGGCTGTCATGACTGAAGCAACCCTGTCTTGTCTTGAGTTCCTTGTTCCTGAATTGTCAAAACCACCAGTGCCTGGGAAGCTTGGCTGGCTTTCTCCTGAGGTCCTTTCTGCTTCTTGCTTCAGGTGGTGCTTGGTTTGGAGGACAGCCCTGGAAAACACAGGGCTTCTGGTTCAGTGAAGGGGGTGGACCTTCTCTTTTCCACCTGAAGTCTGCCCATTCCTAAAACCCAGCACTCAAGTCCTTCACTTGAATTTTGATGGGCAAGATCTCATCAGCTGGGGAATTCCCTGGGGATTTTTTTTTTTCCCCCCAGCATGAGCAGAAACTCAGTGCTTTCAATGAGCAGTGTTGTGAGCACTGGTTGTAAACCACAAGGGTTAAGTGGCATGTTAGATCATGGGCGATGAGAAACTGCTGCATGTGTGTGGTCTCCCCAATTCACACTCAAGTGTTTTTCAAAAAGAAACCCCAACAAACCAACAAAAGAAACTTTTTGTAAATCTTGAATTCCAGGTAAAGGCTTGACCTGCATCTCGTGTTAAATCACAATGATGCTTGGAAGGCAGTCCCTTTCACATCCCTGGGATTTCATACCTTCTGAAAGCAAAATAACCTGGGGTCACCTGTGGGTTTTCTTAAACTAAACATCCCACAAGTGTGAGCAAGTGCATTCTGACAATAGCCTAAACCAACAGCACAGCTCAAGGCAGAGAGAGAAAGGGAAAGCCTCTTAGGGGAGAGTGACATCTACAGCCATGTTTATATGATGTAATTGCCTACTGTCTTAAGACTGGCCTGAGTTGAAAACTCTAGTCCAGAATTGGACTTTGCAGAATTTGTAATGGATGTTAATCCATGATTTGGATCACAGACTCACTCTTGGCCTCTAACTAGAAGAGCAGCCACATTTTCTGCTAGGTGCTGCGCAAACATGTAAGAAGAGTCAGGCCCTGTTCCAAAGACCTTGCGGTGACAGTAGACACACAGGAGAAGGGAAGTCATCTTAGCCCCAACATTTGCAAAGAGAACTGGGAAAGGCTAAGTGACTTGCCCGAGGTCATGCAGGGATTTTTTGGCACATCGACAAACTAAGCCCAGCCCTCTTATGTCCCAGTCTGAGCACAAAAACATCATTTTTCCAGAAGGAGCAGCTGTCAAATTAAAAAAGAAAGGTTTTTTTGTTTTGTTTTTATTCTCTTTTTCCCCTTCCCACATTTGATGTACAGGAAAGAACAAATTAGCTCATTTAAAAACAACTGGAATTTTCACCCGAACTTGAGCATATTTTTCCAGATTCAAAGCCATTTGCTCAATATTTTTGTTTCTTAATCTTATTTTCTACGAACATGAGACTTTCTTCCTCCCAGAACCGCCTGTGACTATAAGGGCCAAACCACCACTTGAAAGGCTATTCCTGAAGTATCTGGGGCATGTCCAGAGCTGGGGAACACTGAAAAAGTTGCAGACAACCTTGGCCTCTCACCCTTTGTTGGCATATCGAGGCAATCTGCAGAAAACATGTTCCAGAAAAAAGGTTTAGATTGCAGATGGGTGATAGAGAGACCTTTGAATAACCTCAGGACTTCGGTGGCTTCAAGAAAATGGAAGCTGACTCCAAAACCATTTCTGGTGTGGGGTTTGGTTTGGCAAAAACAAAGTCTGATTGATGAGGTTTGGCCAAACCGGGCCTCCAGTTTTGTAGCCAATCTCTGCTTCAAGAGATCGTCAGTTCTTGGGTGTGCTTCCACATATTTGAATTTCCTTACTGCTTGGAGTCTCCAGGAAAAACAGAAATAGCCAGCAGGTCCTTCTGTGAGCACGCAGAGTCAAAATACAAAGTCAAGAGCAGTACAGTCTTTTATAGTTGTGTGTAGCCATGGTATGAAATCGATGAATGCTGTACTAAACAGAGCGCTTGCTCTTACTTCTTAACACAGACTCAGCAATGAAAGTCACCTTTATTATTTCACCATCTTTCATCTTGGACTTTCTAAGACACTCTTTCCTTTTGGGAGGTGCCTAATGGTTGAGCAGGATGGTGCTAATAGGGAAAAGCGAGAACTGTGTTGTGACTTCCTTGGAGAAGTATGCTCTGGACCTGTTCACCAAGGCCACACGTCAGATCCCAGGTGCATGCAGACAGGCCTCTACAGTTTCAGTTTCTGGCCTATTTGCTCTGTGTCTCTGTGCTGGGATTGGTAACCAAGGCATCAGTTGTGCTGACAAGCTGTTGTCAATGAAGAAAACACATGGCTTTTTCTGGCCCACATGAAGGATGTGTTGGTTGTAACCCATATGAGTCATTGTGCTGGATAGGATCTTCACCCCTCAGACAACTTGTGCTAAAATACTGAAATAGCTGGAATTGTAAAAATGGCTCTGAAAGTGTAGAGTGTTTCTTCTGGAGTCAACATTGCCAAGGAGGGCCATGAGAAGACTTTTCAGAGGTCTCCGTTGCAGCCAGGCAGGAGGGATTGGGAGGACTGGGTTGTCTTAGTTTTGTGGAATCTTCCTGCAGGGTCCTTACTGTCCTGCTATTGGGGCACAGAAGTATCTTTATGCCTCTAGAGTCTAAGCAGTCTCCAGCAATTCCTCTCTTTTAGGTCCCTTAACAGATACTGATGATCTGCATCTCAGCTTATCCTGGTTTTATTTGTTTATTTTTTTTTTTTAACTTGAGGTCCATTTGTCAGGGCTTTCAGTCCCATTAGAAGTCTTCAGATTTCCTCTGTACTTAAAATGTGCATTTTTGCAGAATCCCACCTTGCTACTGAAGTTATAAGTTTGGTTTATGCGTTTCTATTGATAATTTTGAAGAAACGGACTCACGGAAATCTGTGAAACACAAAGTTTCAGAACTGAGCATTGCTCTTTACTTTCAAGCACCATCAAATGCTTAACATTTCTATGAGAATGAACTTCCTGAACAGTGTCTTTCCTGGCAGTTCCTGACCCCGTTCAAGCCATTCCTCTGCTTGTTTATCTGCTGTTATTCTCCTGTGGTTTCTTTTCTGGACTTGGCTTGTCTCACAGCTAACCCAGGTTCTCCACGACAAATTAACCCTATCTACCACTTCTTCCTTATTACCTGACTCTCCATGAAGCTGCTTCTTCCCTTCCTGCCACTTGCACCTTTCCTGTAACCTGGCACTTCTTTCACTCTTTCTATTGCTCCAAACCCTTCTTCTGCAAGTAAGTAAAAAAATCAGGCTTTTCTGGTTGTAATCACCTCCTTAGCATGTTCATTGTCATCATTAAATTTAAATGCTCCTCGTTGTTCCCAGGCTGATGGATGCTTCTTGGCCAAGGTTAATAAACACCAACAAAGAAGCATTCACAGCACAGCAGTAACAATTTGGTAGTAAATTCACAAACACAGCCAGAATCCATGAGCATGGATTGCTTTCCTGGAGGAGCATAGCCCAGTATGAGGACTATCCCATGCGCATGTTCAGGAGGCTGTGCACTGAGCCAACCCATGCTCCAGCCATAGCTAGGTGTTTCAGGCATCTGGACGATTTGATTTTGGACTATCCTGCCTTGTGCTGGGTAACTGGATCTCCTATCCTGTCAGTTCCCTCCCAGCATGTTCACTTCAGCCCTGTCCTCCCAGCTTGTGCCTTACCTCTGCAACTCTGTTCTCTGCAACTAACTGTTAGTTGATCATTGCCAGCCTCACTCTCTGCCTCTTTCTGGAGGGTCAGTGCTCACTGTGCTGAAGTGGAAATCTCTTTCTCCCCCATTCATGGGTATTTATCTGCTTAGATAGAGTCTCCACAAGACCAGGGCTTGTTTCCATCTTTGGTTTTGAACACTACCTGGAAAAATGAGATTTTTTTCATTCTCTGTGCATAAGACTTACAGTAAACACGCAAGTAAGGACTGAAAAAAATGAAAAAAAAAAATCCCATTAAAAAAAAAAGATCAGTGGATTCCCAAATTCCAATGAGATAAGCAGACACTGCTTTAAACAGACACAATACCCTGTGTTAGCTGCAGCCCTGAAAATAACAGCCTATGTCCAAGCAGAGACTTCACAGGTGTCTGCTTCTTTTGTCAGATCCTGTTATTTCCCTCTGCCTAAGTTTTAAAGCTTTCAGAAGAGGATTTTTTGAGGTTTTCCTCTTGCCAACCCATCTGCAGCCAGAAAGTCAGTGGGAGACAGAGAGACCCATAAAAGGTGATAGCTAAATAAGTAACATGCAGAAATTCCTCACACTCACCTCTGTATTGGCAAGGGAAGATGCAGCTGACATGGATTAGCTGAGCATGAGTTTAGAGAAAGGTTGGATGCAAAGGCCTCTAGACCTCTTTTAACCCTAAAAGCTTTGGAAGTAATTAACAAAACTCAAAACTAACTCACCTGATCTATTCCTTTGTGTTTTCTTGACTCTTTCAGGTGAGGACCTGTTGCTGTTTTTTCTCTTTCTGCTCCCAGAAGAAAATTTCTAAATGATAACTGATAATACTGTGAAGAACTTGTTGCCTCTTGGGCTCTTGGAATAGCCTCACTGGGCTTCTCTCTACAGCATTGTGTCATTCATTGCAGAGTGCAGAAAACAGAAAAAAATGTCTTTATTTCTGCATAGTCTCTGCCTTTGGGATAGGTGAAACTGAAGCCACACAAACCTGCAGAGCAAAAGAAAGGAATAGGGTGGAAAACACCCCCCCTGCTCTCGTCTCTTCCCCTTTGCAACAGAGGGAGAAAAAGTTTTGTTTCCATGTGGAAGATTTTTCAGATGTTTCTTTCTCGGGAGTGAATTGGGGCTTATTAAAAGCTTAGTTTGCTTCCCCTGATCAGCTGCAATTCTCTAGCGCACCTTTGTCCACTTGAGCCTGAGGTAACTTGGCTCTTCCCTCTTCTCTTGTGTGCATAGTTCAGGCCCTCTCTTCTCTAGGTAGAATGGGATAATTTAAGTTATTAAATTCATGCTCTCCAGATCCAGCAAATTCCTCTGTCTTCTCCAATTCGTGTACATCTTCCAGAACCAAGTGCTGCTTTAACCCTTCCTACCCTTCCTAGCAGCCTGGTCTGCACCTGCTAGAAACAGAGACCTTGAGGCCATGAAATCCCTCTCTATATGCAGACAGTTCTTCTTGAATGGTTATCTTCATTTCAGGTAATGGATGAAGAATAAAGTGTTATTCTCTCTGCTCTGATGGATGTAGGAGTCTTTCTGTCATGTTGCCAAGCCTGGAGAAAAAAAGCTAAGTTCTGCAACTCAAGGAGGCAAATTATTTTTAGCTGGAAATTTTGGATTCCCTGGGGCAAATGATCTCTTCTTTCTCATTTAATCCAGCTTTAAAATGGGAATAACACACCTTATCCATGTAGGATGGAGATGTATGATTCCACAGCAGAGAAGAAGAGTTTGTGCCTTCCAACTGTATAAATATGTAAATTCAAAACAAATCCCGGCAACTCTAAGGAACTTTTTTGAGGATCTACGACTGGACAGATCATGGACTACTCAAACTTGTCAAGATTCTGTTTTTGGAAAGGGATTGACCTCTTTAGCAGCCATCCATGCTGTAGGCTTATGAAATGTCTGAAATAGCCAATGACTCAGGTATCCTAGTGAGGACATTGCATTGTGACATTCACAGGGAGTTGACATTACCCAGTCTTTCACATTAAGAAACCTCCCAGAGTCCCAGCTGGCCCACACAGAAGAAAAGAAGACAGCCCTTATAGTCTAAAACTCTAGACTTTACATTTTGTGTGCTTTAGAAAATTATAAGGGAGCCACAGCCCTATACTGCAGCATACATATATGTATAATGTGCTGGAAAAAAATTTATTTTCTACAGTTACTGTTGTACAGGGAGGTTTATCCCTTCCCTTGAATTATCCAGCCACTCTTAAAGCAAAGTTATTGAGAGACATGGACTGTCAGAATTCCCCAGTGTATCAATTTCTATGTCTGTCTCGGAGTAGAGGAACCTGGAGCATCAAAGTGTCTGTCTTAATAAATTCCGGGAGGGTTTAGGGCATAAGCCGAATTCTGAAAAGCAATGACATGATTAGCAAACTTCCAAGAATTATCTCATAATAATTCCCCCACACATGCAGACTAGTCTCTGATTACATGAGTAAATAACATAAGTTAAAACCATCTTTTTCCAATATGTCTAGTCATATTGGTTCTTTCAATTTATGAAGGGTAATCATCCATTAATTCAGCCAAACTGCAGCTTAAAAGAATTCCTCTCAGCTTTGTTTGCTTTTTCTATGTGTTGGTAAATGTGTCAGTGTCACTGTGGTCAGTTGTGTTCCCCTTGTTTTGTCCTATTAAAACTGTGGTAAGTTTGAGCTGATGTCTACTAACAGGAACTAGAAGCGGCAACAAAACAAAAGCTACCTCATCACTGACCAACACTTGTATTAAGCAAACAGTGTTACTTTGTGGTGTAGCATCATTGAAGGTTAGGATTGACACTGCGCTTGTTTTTGTTTCTTCCCTCATTCAAATCTGGACGTTGGTGTTTAGCAGCAAGGATACTCCTTGACCATTCTCGTGGGGCGTGTTAGCCCACTGGACGGGAGGATTTCTGGGGGAAGTGGCATTCTTGCTAGCAGACCCATGAAGGATATGAAGGATTGAAACCAGCCTCTCTGTGAAAAAGTGAGCTGTCTCTGGTACATGTGTTTTGTGGAGAAACAGAGCGACTTCAGCCTATTAACTGTGTACGTTTTGTTTGTGTAGGTAGTGGGACTAGTCCTACAGCTACAATAACACCATCATTAATGAAATAAGCAGGGAGAGATTTGTAGGGAGAGATGGCATCCCTCGTTAGAGCAACTGATAAGAAACAAAGACAAGGCATTTCTTAGGCCTGAAACTGAAAAAGCAACATTCCAGCTAACAAAGATGGGGGAAACTTGCTTTGCAGCTTGAACTGAATTGTGCTAACCAGCTTGACATTTAGCTAGAAAAAGTTATTTGGTACATATGGAAATGAAAGGTATGTTAACAAAAGTGGTAAGTTCAATAATTTCTGTGTCACAGTAACAGATGGCAAGTGCTTTGGCTATAGCTTAGGGAAAATTGTGACATAAACCCAGCATCTCTATTGTGCTGTGATTGTTAGGATGAAGTAGGGTTAGGAATTTGACATCCAAAGCTCATCTTTTGAAGATGTTTTGTGGAATGCCTTTGAAGATCAAGACTAAGAAGTCAAACAGAGAGTGGTTATATTGTGAGAAACGTTCTCCCACTGGGTGTTTCTGTCTTTCACAGAGTGTCTGCGTGAAAATGTTGTGGTACACAGTGGTTGATGGGTTTCACCCACATACTTTCCATGAGGGCATTTGGTGCTTTGGATAGAATAGATCACGTTCTGGAATGAGTACATGTAGGATGCAAAGCTTTGATGGTTTCTTTTGGATGGGAATGGGGCTCTTATTCTATGGGGTATGTACATGTGTCAGCAAGTTTTAAATCTATTGCTTTGGCATGGCCCCACTCCACTTGGGATATGTTTGCCATGAGAAATTTTGCTTCTAATAAAGTATTTGGTGAGGCAAGAGCAATTTGGGAAGTTCAAAGGGAAACTTTGAGGACAATTTCTCTCAAATGATCATCTGCTAGCAAAGGCTGTAGTTTCAGGATGTTTTGGACAGGTTCCAATCTAGTGTGAAATGTGATATCTAAGTGTGCTCTTAATAGGGTTTTTCTTTTTATATTGTAGTTCATTTTACATATGTTCTTCAGGAGGCTCATTTACATCTGTGATCTCTGTCTCTGGAGGAGTAATCTTGTGTGCTGAATGTTTTGGGGCTGGTACTGGGGTTATCAAGAATATTCTCTTCACTGCCAATCTGATAGTATCTGGAGGTTTGGCTGCATATTACACATTTCAGGGAGTGCTTTGGATGGCTGCTATGTTTCTGGAGGCAGGTGTGCTGGTCCTTGTTTTTTCTATCTATAGGTCTATTTGAAGGCTGCCATTTCCAAGGTGGGCTTCGTGTCTGGGAAGTATCTAGAGACAACTAGATGGTTTTTGACCTACTAGCGGGTGTCAGAAACACCAGAAATGCAGCCCAGACAGAAGGGTATTATTGAACATTTGCAAACCACAATTCTTCTGAGAGCACAGGTCAAGGCCCATGATATCAGCTTTGCCCCACACGTAACAAGAAATGTTCCCTTCAGAGAGATTTCAGTCACCAGTTTCTCTGTCCACAAGGCTGCACTTGTACAACAACAAAAAAATGAGACCTTCAAATTAATGTGTTAAACAGTCATGAACAAAACCTTAGTAGTAAATCAGTCCTGGTAAGAAAGCCACCTTGTGTTGAATGCACCTCTCATGGTCTACAAACCTGCCATACATAGTCAGCCAAATCACTCCCTCTGGTAAGCAATGGTCCCAAGGCATATCATAAATATCACTCAGGTAAGGCTATGTGGAAAATGCAGCTGTGGACAGCTCCAGGGAGGCTGGATCAATAGCACAGCTGGTCAAAAAGGGTGGAGGAGAGGGAAAAGCTGGCAAATATCTGCCTTCAATTTAGTTTCTGTCTGATGTTGTGAATTTATGCTTGTCAAAATGGTCTGACTGCCTTTGGGCAATAGCTCCCAACATTGCATTTTTATACAATATGTGGTTAGGAAGTTGTAGCAATCGCAGTACTAAATGCTCAGCACTTCACCCTGAGGGAAAGAAAGCAAATGCATTGATGTGAGAGTTGTATGGAACTGACAGACAAGGCAGAAAACTGCAAACCACTCTTCTGAAACTTTTCTTTTCTGCTTTGTAGGCACTGAAATGATCCATTGTGCTAGATTTGTCTTCTTTTTTGTTCTTAAAGAAAACATTTAGAAGTGCAACAGGTTCTACAAGAACCATGAGTCTGGATATAAACCTTTCTTAAATGAAGTCAAATCAGTTCCAGAAATTTACTCTCAAAAGACAACTGACATGAAATGACAGTATCATAGATGAAAATTGAACGTGAACCATTTGAGCAGATTTAACAAGTTCATGTTGACTTTAATTTCTTTTCTCCTGGTGGCTGTATTCATGGGCAACTCATATCTGGACTCACATGGTGCCTGGTCCCAGTCAACAGCAACAAAGATCTCTCATTTTAATCTCTCTCTCTCATATTATTCATCTGGACATTGAGCCATTGACCACTACCCTCTGGATGTGACTGTCCAACCAATTCCTCATTCCGTTTGCTGAATAGTCCACCCATCAAATCCTTATGTCTCCAATGTAGAGAGAAGAATTTGGGGGGGGACCATGTCAAAGGCCTTAAAAGGGTTTAAAGTAGGACACTTTATGTGATACATGTCATTCCTGATTTACAGGTCAGGTTCATTTTCTGACTATTGTCCTGTCTACTTTAGTTTACAATCATAGAGGTTTTTCTTCTCTGTCTCAAAACAATGCATTCCATAGAGAATAAAGCTCTGACAGCCTCAAACATTCAAAAAACATGCAACATCACTCCAAAAATATGACTTTTTGACTGAAATTCCCAACATATTAATATTAAAGATAATAATAATGAAGAGGTTTTTTTAGCATATAAGCTGAATCTTGAATCATTAAGCTGCCCTGAGGCCACACACTTGCAAAAGTTTCTTTGTGACTATGAAAACTAAAATATATTCTTTGAGGTTATTTTATTTGTGTTTCTCTCTTAATTAATTGTTTCCAGGAAATGAATTTTTTTTAACAATGACTGTATTGCAAATAGTCATGAAAGAATGACAACAATTTATAACACTAAGTTTGCATTCAGTATGTGTATCCCTCACTCTTATCAGGGTGAGTGGTATTTTTAAGAGTTCTAGTTTGGCATTTTCCCTTTGTGTCTTCAGAAAGCCAGCATGTGAAACCTCTTTCTGACTAGGGTAACACCACATACTTCCTGACTTTAACAATCAAAGTGTTTTTTTTCTTAAGGAAACGTGCAAATTCTTTTCTTTATTGCAAATTACATCTAGGGCGTAATACAACTGACAGAATTTATCTGAAAGACCCTCTATGTAATAATAAGCTTGAGAAGGGTCAGCTTCAGTATCCACCATCATTGAAAGAACAGTCATCCATAAAAAGCACAGAGATAATTTGCGCTACCTTGCAGGAAAAATGAAATTACAGCACGGTGATATGCCCCCAAGGGTGGCTATTTCTGGGGCTTTTCTCCAGATGGCCAAGATTATTCTTCCGTTGGTCCCTGAGCTTCTCCTGCCCTTTCTCGGCCTTTTCCTGCTGCACTAACTTACACTTTCCTGCATCTCCTTCCTCCAGCCTATGCTGCCCATGCGTAGGTGCCCATTTCATCTGCCATAGGTGGGAAATGACATATTCAACTGCAAGGTTGGATTCCTCTCCTTTTGAACTGGCTCAAAAAATGCAACACAACTGTGAAAGACCTTTATCCACAGGCTGAGATAATTTGTGAGAATAAAGCTACTGTGGTCAATTCACCACAGAGTAATTTTCAGCCGTAACTCTTTTGCCACTTCTCATCTTAAGGGCAACAAAACCAAATAGAGACTTGAATCCAGGGAGCTTTCTTCTTGCCAGAAAGACATGGGAAACTTAAGGAGGTGAGGTCTGTACACTCACACCTTGCTTATCTCTATCACACTAGGATCCTGGGAGTTGTTTCCTGGATGTGATGTACAGAGAGATCACAGGAAAGAAATGATTGTGGCATCTTTTGGTTACAGACTCGATGAGGAATAGGAACTGTCTTAAACCTCAGTGCTGGAGATTCCTACAAAGATATAAAACAATCGTGGAAAATAAGGCTTAGAGTGATATATAATTTATATAATCCACCTGCCCTTGGGACATTGTAATGTCTTGGGAAGTTCATGTTAGAGGTATGGCTGTGAGGACGTTCAGAAAGTAAATATCCTCTAAGTGCAAGAGAAAGCATTGACATTTGCTGTTTCATTTTTGTTTAGTGCAGAAGTGGGTGGAGAGTTTGCAGACAGATCCCCATGTGTCCTGAAGTTCTCAAGAAGTGGAGCAAGACTCCTCCCACCTGAGAAAGAAAATGAGACCTTGCATCTCCATGAGAAACAATGTCTAACGTGGTGGCTCCATTGTTTACCTCTCATACAGAAGTGAAGGGAGCTCCACCATAGGAAGACAGAGATAATGAAGGTGATTTCTGTGCCAACTGGTGTGGGCAGAAAAGTGCTAGCTCTTGGACAGGGCTGTTAGATGAATGACCACTCTGACTGCAGGAGTAGAAGGAGAAGGCAGGGTTAAACCTGGCAGCTGGCTTAGAAAAAACAGTGACTGGTTACATCTGCAAAGAGGGGGCTGTAGCAGAAGCGGACACTGCACATAGAGCACTGAACTGCTGCAGTTGCTAGCAGGCAGTGGAGAAGTATCATGCAGCTCATTTGGGAGGAGATGATAAAGTACCATGCCATTCCCAAAGGTAAAACAGAAGAAAAGGTCTGTGGGACTCCGGATGTAAAGTCTCACCTTTCTAGTCCCAGGCACTGAGATTCTGTTTTAGAGTAGGCATCTGTAAACTTTGAATCTGTAAACTTGGAGGAATTTTCCTTTGTTTTGTTAGAAATTTTAGTTAATCCAATGTCCCCTACTGTTATTATAGGCCTTTAGATTATATACAGATCTTCCTACTTCTTTCTGTAATTACATGTAATCCCCTTGGCACAAAATGTTATATGTGATTTATTGCAATATAGATTATATTCTTTATAATATCATTATTCTCTTGCTGGTACACATGCATAAATCAAGATACCAAGATGTACGTAGACCAGATCATCACTGTCCTAAATGCTTGCTACTGGCATCAGCTACTGACCCACACACTTCACAAAATGTTCTCTTTATGCCCAAAAAGACTTTGCTGAAATCTGCTTTTCATTCCTTCTTAAGGAGAGAAATTTAAGACCAGTGCTAAGGAGACTTGATTTTTCTCAAACTCCCTCAAGAAAAGTGTTTCATTAGCAACATTGCGTGCTTTATGCTTCTGGTTTTCATTTTTGTGAATTATTTTCCGTAAACTGGAGACCCAGGGACAAACAAGCTCTTTGTTGGAGAAGGAGCATCACTGATCCTATGACTGGTTATGCATCCCTGAAGAATTTGTCAAAGAAAGGTTACTTTTCTGTCCCAAATTTCACACAGATCAGATAGATGGAAAAACAAAGGGGAAAGCAAAAAAAAAATCTCTTTTTTAAGAGCCAGAGGAAGTAATACTGAGAAAGTATTTTGGATCTTTTTGCTCCTGTGTGTTTTTTTATTTGTCACTGAGGACAGTACATGCACAGGTAACTCTGTGTGCTGCTATTCCACACACATGTCTCTATCTCCCTCTCATTTCATAATAATCCCATTTCTTCACCCCCTATTTGATACTGCTGTTTAAGTGGATGGAAGCTAAAAGACTGTAGGAGGGATATCTGTGTTACAAAAATGACTGTTATAATTAGTATTGTTTTATTCACTTTCTGACAGTCTCAGCAGAGAGACCAATTGCCAGAAGTCATTGTCTTTGAAAAATGGCTCCTCCAGGTTCAATTAGGGGTGTATTATAAGGTAGCATTATGGAGGTTTTCCAGATTTCTGTTACGTCAGAAGAGTAAAAGCTTTGAGGAGTTTGGCAAAATGTAATAATGTTATTTGGCCAAGCATGGAAAAAGTAACAAATTCAAAGCAATCTATGAGAAACTGCCTTCCCAGCTGCATTTACCCTAAATGTATAGGGTGCTCAGATGGTACACAAATATACCGTATGTCTCTCCATTCTACAGAAACTACTTGGATGAACCTCAGCCCCAAAATTAACTGCTCAGCACCGGAGACCATTATCAACTCCAGGTGCATGAGATCATTCTGCCCTCTTACCTTCAAACCACCCTGTCTCCTTGTTCTTTCCTGGCACTTGTTTGTTTCTAAACCAGCAACCAAGAGATTAGTAAACAAATGGTATGCAAAAGGTGATCTTTGGAAATGAAGGACATTTACAAAATGAATGCCTCCAGTTCTCTTCTGACAAGACATCTACCCTCCAAGGTGTTTATAGACTGTGTTGTCACTCTCTAGCATAGAAGTTGACAGCAGTGGCGGAAAGCATTCCTTGGGGTCATGCACTTTGCAACAGCAAATACCTTATGCCTGAAACAAAACCAAAATAAATCCTAAAACCATCTCTTGTACTTTTATTCTGCAACCTGATGACTAGAAAGGCAAAGCAGCAGCTTATGAGAGAGCAGCCTGTCTGGGACTGCAGCATTCTGTAAGGGTGGGTGTGCTGCAGCCTCTGAACTCTCTCAAGATCAGTAGGGGATGAGTTTATAAGTTGTCTCTGAAGATGCGAAGGGAACACTATTAACTCTGTCTTGTACAATCTCTGGGTAAGTAGAGATTAGCAGCTAATCTCTGTAAGCATGAGGTTCATGCGTTGCTCAGCTCTTTTCAGGAAAGAAAATGTCTTGATTCTGCTTTTCTAAGCTGTGGTGATTCATTACCTTTTCTGCTCAGCTGGTGGCTTTGACCATCTCAGTTTCAGAAAGAACTGCAGAAAAATATGAAGCTAAATTTGTTTAATTTTTTTGCTAAGAAATTCACTGCTCCATGATGTCTCCATTCCTCCTCCCATAGACAGTCAGAAGACACTTTGTAGTGGTCATAAAAACAGTGTATTGCTTTTAGGGTCAAAGTTGCTCCTCCTCATTCTCTGTTGAGCATGATGGAAATCAGATAAATCTGCCCATAATGCTTGTTTAATCTTTCCTCCCTACTATCTAGAGAGATGCAAAGATGAGTGAGAGAATTATTTTTTTAATGGTCAAGGTTTATTGGTCCTACAAAGTTGGGATACACGTTAAAATTCTGAAGAAATGCCTGCTCATGCAGTAAGTTTTGATAAAGTACACCTTAAAGGCAGAGTGCTTTATTTTACCAATAATCCCTCTTTCAAGCAGTACCAAAGAATGAAAAGGTGTATTTCATAATCCTAATTTGTTGCAAAAAAGTGGCAAAACTGATGGTATTTGGTCTTCATGGTTTTTTTCTGTAGTTGTTGGAATGAAGGCATGTCTTCAAGCTGATTATGAACAAAATACTTCTGTGTTCATGCTCTGGAAGGGCAAAATACTAAACCATTTGCATCCTTCCTCAGCCAGCTTTTATGCTGAGGGAACTGAGTAGCAGGCATTTGGGAATGTTCTGAGATTTTTCAACCAGAATGAGGAACAGTTGACTCTCAGAAAACACAGCTGGTTTGCTTAGACTTTTGAAATGTGTTCACTGACCAAGAAGAACAAATACATTGAGTGAAATCTTTAGAGGGTGTAACTCAGGCTAGTACTGTTGGCTTGAATAGAGATGGTCCCTGTACTAAATTGGAATTGGTTCTTTAGGATATAAAAACTCCATACAAAGCCTTCAACATCCACTTCTAATTTAGCCCACATCGTAATGTCATAAAGTTACCACTTGATGGCTCTTTATTAGTGTAGATGAATGAAATGAGTTAATGGATCCCAACCGGTCCCTCACAGCACATGCAGGGCTTGTCTGCAGACTCACCAGAAGCAAAAAGACTGTGAAGCTGTGAGAACAGAGCCACTCAAAAGACATATTTCTCCTCTTCCTCACTGGACCAGAACAGTGTGATGCAATCTGCCACTGCTTTCACTGCCTAATCTGTGGATTTCCCTTTCTGGAGCTGTCTGCCCCAAATCTTTCAGTATTAAAACCAGATGCAAACCAAACCAGCAACAACAGCAACAGAAGTTTGATAGCTTCTTTGACTTTTGTACACCAAATTCCAGAGGTGGGGGAGGAGCGAGAGGGGAAAAAAGAACACTGGAAATAAATACCCCTATGAAGAAATTACAACATCAAAATGCAATTCCCTTGTTCATGTTTTTCTTAGAAAGCAGTTCAGTTCCATCTGGCTGTGGGCTGGCAGCCAATGCTTGCTTCAGAAGAACCGAGACATTCAAATAAAAATAAATAAATAAATAAAGGATTAATGTACCAAGTGGCTCCTGCACCCATCTCTAGAGTGGGGACAAGGCAGGGCTCTCAAAGCTGATATTATTCTGAGCCAGCTTTGCACCCCCATGCAAACATTAATCTTGCTTAGGCTGACGGGTTTTCAAATACAGCCATGTTACACATGCATTCAAGAGAGATGGAGGCGAAAGGACAGTATCAGTCAGATGACGCAGAACAAGGAAGGTTTTGTTCTCAGTGATGGGTCACTGAACCAGCATAGATGGGGAGGTACATGCTTGTTGTGGTGATGATTATTTATTTATTTTGCTTACTAACCAGCTCTAAACAATGATGTGCTATTCAATTGCAGGCTGGGAAACTGCAAAGATCCCTTGAAGAGAAGTGTTTTGTCACTGGCAAAATCTCCAAATATTATTTTCTCTTTAAAAGAAGAAGAAGAAAAAATGAAAAAAAAAGGGAGGGATTCATTTATTTCTGGCAGCTATTGCAATGTTCCAAGCTGCCGAAGAAACACAAAGCTCATGAAGAGCCAGCCGCTGCTTCTGCATCCTAGAAATGCTCTCTGGCCATGGCTGTCAACAATGACTAGGGTTTTTAATTGTCTTTGGTTGATGGATTCTGACATGAAACTCCTTAAAATCTCTTGCTATACATGCTGTGCTGAGATGTGGGATTTTGCTTCATGCTGAGAGGGAGAAAACCCAAAGCACAAGCTGTTGGACCCACCTTCCCAGCAGAGCTTGGAGTTTTGTCCTGAAGCTCTCTGAGCAAGGAAGTAAATTTAAAACTGTCTCCTCATTGCCATTTCAGTCAGGCTTAATGGGAACTCTCTGTTGTGAATGCAGGACCATGGTCAAAGCAAAAGCTGACACAGCTTAGTGGGGAAAGAGGGTTCTAACTCCTGGCAATAATTCTGGGGATATCCATGGGGGCAACATGCTGTTTCTCAGTATGACACAATAATGATGCCATAGTGAAGTACTCCTTCTACTGAAAAGTTTCCCACCTCCCTTCCTGAGTCCTCCCCAGTGTTGGCAGAGGCAAATAGTTGGACAAAATGGCAGAGAAGAGAGCCAGATTAGGCAAGCGACAAATATTGTATACCACTCTTGCTGGCTGATGCACAAAAGCAGTCTGGTGTCAAGAAAGGAATCCATCCCATTCTTGCCTACAAGAAGTCAGGATTGGAGGATGATTTTCATCTTGGATTGGGAGATCAGGGAGGAGGGTGAAGTGGGGAATGAGAAAGAACAGCTCTGATATGACAGTTATCTGTCCTCAATCTTTGGCCCAATTGTTTGGACAGCAAATCTGGCTTCTTGCAAGTACAGCCTTTAGCCAAATCCAATCCAAAGTTAGTCCATTCTCTTAACAGACTTGGGGAAACAAAAGGAAATCAGAGCAATATAGGATTATGTCACAGATTTTAAACAATCTGTAAAGATAAACAGAGAAGGTTATATGGCTAGATGTTTTCATATATGCTTTATTTATCTAAATGTTTTCATTTATCTATGGGAGTTTAACTTAATAGACGTCTAAGAGCCAGGGTAAATTGAAAATTTGAGCATTCTGTTTTTGGCTTCAGTGGATGAAAAACAACCTTATTTAACATCTTCCTCTTAACACTCGCAATGTGATATGTCGGCATGGGCTAATTAAGGGATATGTGAGTGTGTGTTTCACCAGTTTTATTTTTGGGGGTCAGATGAGTGAGAGAAGACATAGCACCACCCCAGTTCTCCCTGCCAAACCCATAAAATATCTCCATCAACCCCTGCTAGATCTGTCATCGATAAAGATAGTTTAAGGATCTGTCCTGAATGCAGCCAGATAAGCACAGAATCAGCTGATGATAAGAAGGAAGGGTGGGATCCCAAACTGTCACTAGTTATCAGAGTGGCAAAGCCAAATAAGGCACCAGCTCCCCAGCTGCCAAGTACCAACGACGTCAGGATGGCCTTGTGCCTTTGAGCAGATCCCTGCTGACAGCAAACCTTTCCTGCACTTGTCAGGGAAGAAAGGGTGAAGACTACAGCCACCCTGTCACAGACAGAGGATGAGTTCTTGAAGCAGCTGAGCTTTGACCTTCCCTCCTCCAAGGAAACTATTTTGTTTTTGTTTGTTTTTTTAAGGAAAAAAAACCCCAAATCTGGAGCTTTTTATGGGAAAAAATAAGTCTTGGAGTTGGGATTTCTGACATATTTTCAACACAATAAAAACATGACAAATTTTCACCATCTCTAGATACAGCCTATGGTGAATATACCTCAGGGGTAATGGGAGAGGGAGGAAGAAGGAGTAGTCAGAGAGAACCCGTTACTTCCATCTGAAAATAATTTCAAGGTGGATATTTATCCTACTGGGTAGAACAATGCTTAACTAAAGCAATGTGCCTGGCCAGTGAGGTATTATGAACAGGGAAAGAAGATCCCTCCACTCCAGGAGGCAAAACACAGCCTGAAAAGGTTGAAAAGTGCTGTTATAAGCAACCTGCTAACTGTCATGTATATATTTTCTCTGGGGAAAATGCACCACATGTTTTGATTTGGGCAGACTATTGATTTCTTCCCCCAAAGCAAAAAGGCAGCCAGGAGGTGTGGGTAAAGAAACTGAATGGCTTGAACGCTGTCTGCAGCTTGGGTATTGAAAAATCTTTGCTTTATAACACTGTCTTTTAGCCTTGCTGAGAATTAGTAATTTTTGGTGAGAGTTTTGTTAAAGCCTGCATGGAAAAAACATGAGGAAACATGAGGAAAATGAGAGAGATGGGCTAAGACCAATAGCATCTTGACTGCTACAGAAACAGTCTTTCGTGGACTTCACGTGCAAGGAAAGAGGCAAGCAACTTTTACCATCAGGTTCCCTTTCTAATTTTTTTGCTTACTTCTCCAATCAGGCTTAGAAGGGAAGCAGGATTGAGATGTCAGGTGAGTTGCCTATGATGCCTTTCACTTCAGTGTTGCTTTTTGTGTGGTGTTACGGCATTGTATGCTCTATGGCCAGGGATCAGCTTTCTCAGCTATGTTGATATAACGCTGAGCACAAGAAATCAAGATCTGGGACCAGTAGATATTACCGCTGTGAAAACTATGTAGAAGCAGAGTGAAAAGGCATTCGTTATGACTTAGAATTTCGTTAAGTGTTTCCAGAAGTAAAGCACTCCCTTTCCACTTAATGTGACCCTTGGATTTCCCCAAGAGCTTCTTTGTACGCTGTGTTTTTCTCCAGAAACTCCAGTGACTTTTTGATAGAGTTTGCCCTGTTCTTTGCTGCCCACTGATGTGCCCAGCTGGATATCTCAGACTCCTTTCTCACCTTGGTGGAAGATGCAGACATAAGGGACCATGGGCAGAGACTTATGGAGGAATTGCTGGAGAAAGAGGGTGGAAGTGTTTGGGGCTCTTCTTCAGGGTGAAGCATTTGCTCCAGGAAGGGCAGGGCCACGTCAGAGAACAGAGAGCAGAGTCAGCTCCATTGGAATGCAAAGCTTCCTGTCCGCTTGCTCCTAAATCCCTAGATCCCAGAGAAATAAGTAACACTTATTTTATTTGTTTTAAAGAAGGCCTGTTTTATCTTACCTTCCCTCTCCTCATTACACATAAATTGCAATGACTCTTTGACTTTAACAAAGAAATAACCCATATTTTTTCATGCAGAGACCTTGAGCTCTTGATGAAACACTTTTGCAGCAGACAGGAAAGACCATGGAGCAGTTAGAACTGGTAACATTCATTTGGATGGAGGCTGTGAGGTTTGCAAGCGAGCACAAGTATTTTCCCAGGTCATGCAAGGAAAATTCCTTCCACACAAGATAGCAGATTGCTCTGTTCAGACCTTGGATCAGCCACAAGTCAACTAGAGCTCATATACCTGCCTTCTCAGGAGGTTATATTGCTTCTGGTCTAAAGCCAATCCATGGCTCCTACTCAAAGCTCAGCCAAAATGATCTTGTGTCTGTCTGCAAAGTACCATGTAGCCATACCCATGATAACAGGCTTTGGAAAATAAAACCTGAGCACTGATCTGCAATGCTTTGAAGAAATGGATTTGAATGCCAGGACCACTCTTGCTTAACAGATTTCAGCCTAATCTGATTTATTTATTGTTTAACCTGCCATGTGCCTGCAAACCAGCTGGAAGCACAGCCAGCTAATTACTGGGCTGTGCCAGCATAGGCTGTCTTTGATTGCTTGAGACAAGATGCCTGTAAGATGGACAAGATTTAAAGCACATGGTTACTGTCTATGACCCTCTTTTAGATCCTGATGAGCTCTGAGAGGCTGAGATGTTCTGTTGGAGAGGCAGCAGGGATCTGGCTGCATCAGGGCAAGGACTGCATCTGGAAATTGTTTCGTCTTGGGCTTTCCCTGTTTTTTTCCCCAATTCTCTCTCTCATATATCTGTGAGATGGAATGCGTGTAATGCACAATCCTGATAATCTCTCTAGATCTTCTTCTCCCCTCTTTGCATCTTTCAGGGGGCATCTGTGCTAACATATTTCCCACTTTTGCTCTAGGCAAATGAGACATCACTGGTTTTCTCAAAGGCTGTGTGAAACAGTGGAGATTTTTCCTTACTCTGAACATGTCCACTAGCTCAAATTTCCCTTTGTAAAAAAGATGGTTAGCTCCAGGAAGCAAGCTTATCCTGAGCAGGAACAAAGTATATTGAGGATTACCCTAGTCCCTGTCTTTCATGCTTAGTTTAGAAGAGGAATTGCAAAGTGAAATCGCTCTCCATTCTACCTTATTCATGGCCTGGTCCTTCCAGTTGCCCTTTCTGATATAAAGAGGTAAGAGAGTCACAAGACCTAAGAAAATCAGCACTTGAGTAAGCAAGAGGGGCAACTTTCTTATCAGCCAGTGTTTGAATGCTAACCCTTGAGTGGGTTTAAATATAATTAAATGTATATTGCTTCACTAAATATACATTGCTTCAAGGACTATTGCTGACCTGAAATGTTTAAAGTTCACTGGTTCATGTTCCATCCACTCTACTGAGAAGATGCAGGTCTGGGCCAGAAAATGAGAAAGTACTAAGTAACTGACCACATTAAAAATAACAAAACAGAACCAAAAAAGCAAAAGATGATCTCAATAATTTCAAGTCCTTTTATTGGCCTGGAAAGGGTGGAGGAAGCAGGAAGACGGGAAGGGCAGGAAGCGATCTCTTTACTGCACAGGGTTCTGGGAATCTGGCTGCCTTTGGAGGACTGGGAGAAATGGGAAAATAAAATAAAAGCATGTTCAAAATGCCAAAAATGATAGGAAATGGTTATCAGCTTGAAAAGATCCTCCAAGAGCTATTAATAGCTAACAGCAAGGAAATCATGACTCACTGGGCAGATAAGTATATCCCAGACACTAAAATGTGAATTGGTTCAAAGTTGCTTAACCCTGACTATTCTATCATAACACATAGAAGGAAGGGCTATCACCAAAGTATCACCACATGTACGTAAACCCATCTCTATCTTCCAAAGCACTTAAACATGTGCATAAGCCCTGTTACTTTTCATGAGCTATAAGCACATAAAAGTGTGTTAAATCTGGACAAAATTCAGCATTGGAATTTGACTGCATTGCAAAAAAAAGGAGATGTTGGTCTTTTTCAGACATTTAGAATATTTTGCATCTAAGTGGCTAACTGGTGGTGGTTCTGTCTTTGACAAATGGACCATGAAATAACAAATGATCCTACAATTGCACCTCACCACTTGAATCATAGGCATTCTTGTTTTCTGGTATGTGTAGG